>NW_027422764.1:45000-115000 GCF_048934315.1 Petromyzon marinus
AGATACACAACAACAACAACAACCGCCATTCGCCACTAAGTGGCGGTGACGTCACCACGACGCTTGTGCCAGGCTATGTGCACCCTGAGGCCACGTGAAGTGTCGAACGCCCGCTGGCAGGAGGTCACGGGGCAGACCCAGGTGCCACGGGTCGACTGACTGAGATGACTGGCTGATGCACCACCTGTGCCCCCTACTGTGCCAACCTGCTGTGCTTTAGCCACCCGGCGCTCCGCTCGCTGTTGTGAGCGTCGCTCCTCCGCCCTCCGTTGTTGTTGGAGGGCGACTGCCTCCAACTGCCCAGTAGCATCCTTCACGAGCCTCCTCCACAGAGGCCGATCTTGACACCGCTGGTACCAGTCATCGGCAAGTCCACTCAGCTCCACGTCCTCCTGTACCACATCACTCCATCTCTTCTCTAGCCCGTGCCGCGCCCGCTTAGCCCCCTCAATCCGGCCAAACAAAAGCTGTTTCGGCATGCGGTGGCTGGGCATGCGGGCTACATGACCCAGCCATCGCAGCCTTGCCTGCCGGAGGAGCTCACCGATGGGACCCTGCCCAGATCTTTCAAGGATTTGTGAGCTCCTCACACAATCCAGTCTGGTTAAACCCAGGATGGATCGTAGGCAGGTCAGCCTAAATGTTTCTAACCGGCGAAGATGTTCCATTAGGGGGGTCCACGTTTCGCAAGCGTAGAGAAGGGAGGGAATGACCGTGGCCGAGAAGACCTGAAGCTTAGTGCGGAGCGACAGACCAGGTAGCTTCCACACAGCGTTACGCAACCGATGAAAAGATATTGCCGCTCGACTGATTCGGAGTGAGACCTCTGCTGTTAAACTGGAGCCAGTCATAAGCACACTGCCCAGGTATGGGAAACTCTCCACTCTCTCCACAACTGCCCCATCACCGATTGGGAGTTGTGGGGGTGGAGTGTCCGATGGTACAAAATACCCAGGCAGGTGCTTAGTTTTGGTGGGGCTGATGGTAAGGCCCCACCTCTTAGTGGCACGCTCCAGTCTCAGCAGCAGCGTCTGCAACTCCTCCTCTGACTGAGCAGCTATTACCAAGTCATCAGCATACATAACGTGGTTGAGCAATAGGGAGCCATCCCTTGACCGCACCCGGGCATCGATTAGCCTCCCATTATATCTGTACCATATGGAGATTCCCCCGGTACAGCTATTGAAGGCTTCACGAACTACGTGGTCAAAATAGATGTTAAATAATGTGGGAGCCAGAGGACATCCCTGTCGCACCCCAAGGTGTACAGGGAATGGCTCTGACTCCCGGCCACGTAGTTTTACCCGGGCCCGCTCACCATCATGAAGGTCCTTAATGATCGTGAGCAGAGGGTCAGGTACTCCAAAAGCACGAAGAACGACCCAGAGCCCAGGCCTACTGATGGTATCATAGGCCTTGACCAGGTCAATAAAGCAGAGATGTAGGTCTTGTTGGAATTCCCTACACCTCTGCTGTAGCAGACGGACAGAAAATATGGCATCTGTGCAGGACCGCCCTTTCCTGAAACCGCATTGGGGCTCCGCAAGCCTCTCCTCAGCGTGCCTGGCAAGGCGATGCTGAATAATCCTTGCCAGGACCTTTCCCGGCACACTGAGGAGTGAGATGCCCCTGTAGTTGTTACAGTCTGTGCGGTCCCCCTTCTTAAAAAGGGGGACCACCAGGGCATCCTTCCAATCCTGCGGAACCCGTCCAGTGGTCCAGACTGTTGTTATGATGTCATATAGGGCAGTCTGTGCACAAACGCCACCCTCCCTCAGCATTTCGCTTGGGAGATCATCTCTGCCCGCTGCCTTTCCTGGTCTCAGACTCCGGATCGCCTTCAATACTTCCTCAGCAGATGGCACCTCAGCCAGCCACTCACAGGGGGTGACTTCATCCAATATTTGAGGCACCGCAGCCTCAGCAGGGTCATCCTCACTTTGTGCCACGATGTTTTCCTGGCTGTGGGATTTTCCCTCCCCCAGGACCTCACAGAAATGCTCAGCAAATCTGCGAACCTGTTCCTGGGGGTCGGAAATTGGATCACCGTTTTTTCCCCTAATGATGGTAATAGGTGTGGCGCTGCAGGTTACTTTTTTGATGGAGTTAAATAGCGATTTGTGATCACGGGCCACTGAGGCAGACTCCATCTCCTCAGCAACCCGCGACCACCACCCATCCTTGCAGCGCCTCACGGCTCTCCGAACCTCCGAGCGAAGGCTGCGGTAAGCCTCCTCATTCTCTGACGTGGGATTCTGTAGCCGATGACAGTGGGCCTGTCGCTTTTTCTCAACCATCCTGAACAACTCCTCTGTCATCCAGGGTGTCTGGGGAGGTCTGGACCGCGTACCCAAAGCAGCCATTGCAGCTGCATGAGTCACAGTCCTAAACCTCGCCCATTTACCCTCGACATCAGGAGGAGTCGGGGACGATGCCAATCCCAGCCGCAAGCGATGATGAAATTCTCGCTTGCAACTTTCATCAGATAACTGAGACCAGGCCACTTTAGGTTGGAATGGGGTCCTGGGTGTACACCCACCACCGGAGTGGAAGAATGGCAGGCGCATCTTACAGATGACTAGTCGATGGTCAGAGGGCAGATCAGCTCCACGGTAGGTCCTGGTGTCAAGGACATGGGCTCGCATTCGCTGGTCCGTCACTATGTAGTCCAGCAGATGTTCTTGCTTGGACCCGGCATGCATCCATGATGTTGTGTGGATGCGCCGATGCCGGAACAGCGTGTTGGTAATTACAAGCCCATGGGCTGCACAAAAATCTAGCAGCCTCCTACCATTGTTATTGAGCTGATCTGGCCCATGCCCTCCAATCACTCCAGACCAGGTGCCAGTATCATGACCAACTCGGGCATTGAAGTCACCCAACATGATGACTCTATCCCGAGGGGCCACTTTAGCCAGCACCTGTGACAGGAGGTCATAGAAGGCATCTGACTCATCGGCTTTGCCTGCATCCCTCCACGGATGTTCATCTTCGGTGGGGGCATAAGTAACCACGACCACCATTCCTCGCCTCCGGTTGATGGGAAGGCGAGCCCAAAGTAGCCTGGGGCTTACAGCTTCCCACACCTCACCGCCACGCTCCCACGCCCCCTTCATTCTTTTGTTCAAAAGAAGACCCACACCCTGTTGTTTGGCAGTCTGCTGCCCCGAGTAGAGGACTGTCCACCCCTCATGGTGGCAGGAGCCAGAGCCGGTCCACCGGACCTCCTGAATGCCGCATAGATCCAGGCGGTACCGGTCCAGCTCCCGACAGAGGAGTGGCAGCCTCTCCTCTGCAGTGAGCGTTCGAACATTCCACGTGGCCACCCGTAGTGGCTTTTCGTTGTTTCTGGAGTAGCCCCGAGGGTAGGTATTCAATCTCCTGGCTCCGCCAATTGGGGTTTGGCCAGGAGACGTCATAGACGCCTGGCCCCCCGGGGCCTCCGGCACAAGCTTAGTTGTTACATGTTTCACTTTAATTCGTGGTTTTGTGGTAATTAATTGAAGGTGGAGGGGTTACCAGCCCCTCGCACCCGTCCAGAGCCCCCGTTTAGCCCCTGTGGTGGACACATATGCCATGAGGGGAGGAGCCAATCAAAATTGGAACTCCCCCCACAGCACTGTCCACGACAGAGTTGCCCGTCCGGCACCGCGAGGAGGTAGGGGGTTGTTTTGCAGATACACACACACAGAGACACACACACAGAGACACACACACACAGACACACACACAGACACACACACACACACAGACACACAGACAGACAGACACACACACAGACACACACACACACACAGACACACACACACAGGCACGAACCTTCACTTGGCTGCTCGCGTTCCCAAGGAAGAAGTTGTAACGCCGCTTGCTGTAGTTGTAACCCTGAGGTTGTAGTAGTAACAACGCCGCTTGCTGTAGTTGTAACCCTGAGGTTGTAGTAGTAACAACGCCGCTTGCTGTAGTTGTAACCCTGAGGTTGTAGTAGTAACAACACCGCTTGCTGTAGCTGTAACCCTGAGGTTGTAGTAGTAACAACACCGCTGTAGTTATAACCCTGAGGTTGTAGTAGTAACAACACCGCTGCTGTAGTAGTAACCCTGAGGTTGTAGTAGTAACAACACCGCTGTAGTTATAACCATGAGGTTGTAGTAGTAACAACACCGCTGTAGTTGTAACCCTGAGGTTGTAGTAGTAACAACACCGCTTGCTGTAGTTGTAACCCTGAGGTTGTAGTAGTAACAACACTGCTGCTGTAGTTATAACCCTGAGGTTGTAGTAGTAACAACACCGCTGCTGTAGTTATAACCCTGAGGTTGTAGTAGTAACAACACCGCTTGCTGTAGTTGTAACCCTGAGGTTGTAGTAGTAACAACACTGCTGCTGTAGTTATAACCCTGAGGTTGTAGTAGTAACAACACCGCTTGCTGTAGTTGTAACCCTGAGGTTGTAGTAGTAACAACACCGCTTGCTGTAGTTGTAACCCTGAGGTTGTAGTAGTAACAACACTGCTGCTGTAGTTATAACCCTGAGGTTGTAGTAGTAACAACACCGCTGCTGTAGTTATAACCCTGAGGTTGTAGTAGTAACAACACCGCTGCTGTAGTAGTAACCCTGAGGTTGTAGTAGTAACAACACTGCTGCTGTAGTTATAACCCTGAGGTTGTAGTAGTAACAACACTGCTGCTGTAGTTATAACCCTGAGGTTGTAGTAACACCGCTGCTGCTGCTGCGATGTTGGCGGGGTAATGAACTCTGGCGATATCAAAAGTGTCGGGAAATCACGTGACGGGAAATCACGTGACGTTGCAACGTCTCTTTAGTTCCATCTGTCTGTTACAAACCCCCCCACCCCCACACCGGGATACAGAGGTCGCTGTTTTCACAACTGACACAGCCACCAAAGACAAAAGACCCCCCCACACCGGTGGTGTTGTTGTTGTAGCCTGTGGCGGACTTCTGGGGCAAGTGCTGTTCAGCGAGCAGCGCCTCTTGAATGCCGGAACGGTACACGGAAAGGGGTGGGCGGCCAGCACCACGCCCGGCTGTCTTTGTCTCCCCGAGTAAACCGAATTTATTATCAAACGCATCACAACATTGTACCGCTAAAATAAAATGCAAAGACAATTTAACAAAAAAATGTTTTAAGTAGCGGCTTTGATTAGACGCCGCATCGGCTACTCAATTTGAGGCTGAGTCGACCTAGGGGAGGCCCAGGACCAGTTCGGATAATCGTCACTCGCGTTTGCTGACCGTGTGCGGGAATCGAACTCGGCGAGGCCGCTAACCGCTGCGCCACCGCTCCTCTCTGAAACAGAGGTCGCTGTTTTCACACAGCCTCGGGTCACTTAAGCATCATGGCACCGAGACAGAGGTTACAGCCTCGAGTTGCTTCTGTCTGTTACGAAGACAGAGGTTACTGAAACAGAGGTCGCTGTTTTCACACAGCCTCGGGTCACTTAAGAATCATGGCACCGAGACAGAGGTTACAGCCTCGAGTTGCTTCTGTCTATTACGAAGACAGAGGTTACTGAAACAGAGGTCGCTGTTTTCACACAGCCTCGGTTCACTTAAGCATCATGGCACCGAGACAGAGGTTACAGCCTCGAATTGCTTCTGTCTGTTACGAAGACAGAGGTCACTGTTTGGAAGAAAATAAGAATTAATGTTGATTTGAAGCTTTCGTGAATGCAGGAATCTATACTCTGGTTAAAATTCTGATTTATTTTATACCTACGTGACTTTACCGAAAGAACTAAAAAAATAAGAATTAAGTTTTACCCTGTCTGGCAATAAAAAAACCCCTTTTTTTGCGAGGAATCAACTCTGCTGCATTAACCGCACGCACTTGTGATGAACACGCAAACACAACATGCTCTGATAATATATGCAAATCTAGAATTAATATATGGCGTGTCTCCCGCACACAACGCGTCATCCACCACCAGACACCCCCCGGCGCCTCTGCAGCCCCCGGCAACAGTCCCAGCCAATCACCGCCGTCGCTTCTCGTCTACCTTTGATTGGGCCCAACCGATGACGTCACCTCACAGCTTCTGCCTCCTCTCAGACACCCCCCGGCGCCTCTGCAGCCCCCGGCAACAGTCCCAGCCAATCACCGTTAGCGCCACGGGCAGCGATTTGTCACTGGGTAAACAGCGGGAGGGGGGCGGGGGCGGCGGCGCGGGTGGGGGGGATGACGAGACTCCCCCCCCCCACCACCCCCCAACGGCCGGGGGCGTTCGATTGGATGCGCAGGATGACGTCAGATGATCCGGGTACTAACGGGTTTTTGTTGCCATATAAGGGAGTGGGAGCGGAGCAAAAAAATTCTGCGGAGTCATTCAGGAACGTCGGCACGAAGTTCAGGCGGCCTCAGCCGTCCTCAACATTCCGCGTGAGGTTCGCAGGGTGGAGTTCAGGGCGAGCCTTTCCCCCCCCCAAGCCCCATCGGGCAGCGTAAAGAAGAGGTGAGTGGATACCGGTAAAAGGCGAGGTCGGCTGTTCCGGTCGAGCTTAGGCGATAGACTGCGCTCGGCGACGAGGCCTATTCTCTCACCCTCTCCTAGCCTCTCCACTGCTAGCCTGTTCTCTCTCACGCTCCTAGCCTCTCTACTGCTAGCCTGTTCTCTCTCACGCTCCTAGCCTCTCCACTGCTGCCCTGTTCTCTCTCTCCAAGCCTCTCCACTGCTAGCCTGTTCTCTCACTCTCCTAGCCTCTCCACTGCTAGCCTGTTCTCTCACCCTCTCCTAGCCTCTCCACTGCTAGCCTGTTCTCTCACCCTCTCCTAGCCTCTCCACTGCTAGCCTGTTCTCTCTCACTCTCCTAGCCTCTCCACTGCTAGCCTGTTCTCTCTCACTCTTCTAGCCTCTCCACTGCTAGCCTGTTCTCTCACGCTCCTTAGCCTCTCCACTGCTAGCCTGTTCTCTCTCTCACTCTCCTAGCCTCTCCACTGCTAGCCTGTTCTCTCTCACGCTCCTAGCCTCTCTACTGCTAGCCTGTTCTCTCACTCTCCTTAGCCTCTCCACTGCTAGCCTGTTCTCTCACGCTCCTAGCCTCTCCACTGCTAGCCTGTTCTCTCTCACGCTCCTAGCCTCTCCACTGCTGCCCTGTTCTCTCTCTCCAAGCCTCTCCACTGCTAGCCTGTTCTCTCACTCTCCTAGCCTCTCCACTGCTAGCCTGTTCTCTCACCCTCTCCTAGCCTCTCCACTGCTAGCCTGTTCTCTCACCCTCTCCTAGCCTCTCCACTGCTAGCCTGTTCTCTCTCACTCTCCTAGCCTCTCCACTGCTCGCCTGTTCTCTCTCTCTCTCCTAGCCTCTCCACTGCTAGCCTGTTCTCTCTCACGCTCCTAGCCTCTCCACTGCTAGCCTGTGCTCTCACCCTCCTGGCCTCTCCACTGTTAGCCTGTTCTCTCACGCTCCTAGCCTCTCCACTGCTAGCCTATTCTCTCTCTCCTAGCCTCTCTACTGCTAGCCTGTTCTCTCACGCTCCTAGCCACTCCACTGCTAGCCTGTTCTCTCACACTCCTTAGCCTCTCCACTGCTAGCCTGTTCTCTCTCTCTCACTCTCCTAGCCTCTCCACTGCTAGCCTGTTCGCTCTCACACTCCTAGCCTCTCTACTGCTAGCCTGTTCTCTCACTCTCCTTAGCCTCTCCACTGCTAGCCTGTTCTCTCACGCTCCTAGCCTCTCCACTGCTAGCCTGTTCTCTCACCCTCCTGGCCTCTCCACTGCTAGCCTGTGCTCTCACGCTCCTAGCCTCTCCACTGCTAGCCTGTTCTCTCTCCTAGCCTCTCCACTGCTAGCCTGTTCTCTCACGCTCCTAGCCTCTCCACTGCTAGCCTGTTCTCTCACCCTCCTAGCCTCTCCACTGCTAGCCTGTTCTCTCACGCTCCTAGCCTCTCCACTGCTAGCCTGTTCTCTCTCACGCTCCTAGCCTCTCCACTGCTGCCCTGTTCTCTCTCTCCAAGCCTCTCCACTGCTAGCCTGTTCTCTCACTCTCCTAGCCTCTCCACTGCTAGCCTGTTCTCTCACCCCCTCTCCTAGCCTCTCCACTGCTAGCCTGTTCTCTCTCACTCTCCTAGCCTCTCCACTGCTAGCCTGTTCTCTCTCACTCTTCTAGCCTCTCCACTGCTAGCCTGTTCTCTCTCACGCTCCTAGCCTCTCCACTGCTGCCCTGTTTTCTCTCTCCAAGCCTCTCCACTGCTAGCCTGTTCTCTCACTCTCCTAGCCTCTCCACTGCTAGCCTGTTCTCTCACCCTCTCCTAGCCTCTCCACTGCTAGCCTGTGCTCTCACCCTCCTGGCCTCTCCACTGCTAGCCTGTGCTCTCACGCTCCTAGCCTCTCCACTGCTAGCCTGTTCTCTCTCCTAGACTCTCCACTGCTAGCCTGTTCTCTCACGCTCCTAGCCTCTCCACTGCTAGCCTGTTCTCTCACCCTCCTAGCCTCTCCACTGCTAGCCTGTTCTCTCACGCTCCTAGCCTCTCCACTGCTAGCCTGTTCTCTCTCACGCTCCTAGCCTCTCCACTGCTGCCCTGTTCTCTCACGCTCCTAGCCTCTCCACTGCTAGCCTGTTCTCTCTCACGCTCCTAGCCTCTCCACTGCTGCCCTGTTCTCTCTCTCCAAGCCTCTCCACTGCTAGCCTGTTCTCTCACTCTCCTAGCCTCTCCACTGCTAGCCTGTTCTCTCACCCCCTCTCCTAGCCTCTCCACTGCTAGCCTGTTCTCTCTCACTCTCCTAGCCTCTCCACTGCTAGCCTGTTCTCTCTCACTCTCCTAGCCTCTCCACTGCCTGCCTGTTCTCTCTCACTCTCCTAGCCTCTCCACTGCTAGCCAGTTCTCTCTCACGCTCCTAGCCTCTCCACTGCTAGCCTGTTCTCTCACGCTCCTAGCCTCTCCACTGCTAGCCTGTTCTCTCTCACGCTCCTAGCCTCTCCACTGCTGCCCTGTTCTCTCTCTCCAAGCCGCTCCACTGCTAGCCTGTTCTCTCACTCTCCTAGCCTCTCCACTGCTAGCCTGTTCTCTCACCCTCTCCTAGCCTCTCCACTGCTAGCTTGTTCTCTCTCACTCTCCTAGCCTCTCCACTGCTAGCCTGTTCTTTCTCACTCTTCTAGCCTCTCCACTGCTAGCCTGTTCTCTCACGCTCCTTAGCCTCTCCACTGCTAGCCTGTTCTCTCTCACTCTCCTAGCCTCTCCACTGCTAGCCTGTTCTCTCTCACGCTCCTAGCCTCTCTGATAGCCTGTTCTCTCACTCTCCTTAGCCTCTCCACTGCTAGCCTGTTCTCTCACGCTCCTAGCCTCTCCACTGCTAGCCTGTTCTCTCTCACGCTCCTAGCCTCTCCACTGCTGCCCTGTTCTCTCTCTCCAAGCCTCTCCACTGCTAGCCTGTTCTCTCACTCTCCTAGCCTCTCTACTGCTAGCCTGTTCTCTCACCCTCTCCTAGCCTCTCCACTGCTAGCCTGTTCTCTCACCCTCTCCTAGCCTCTCCACTGCTAGCTTGTTCTCTCTCTCCTAGCCTCTCTACTGCTAGCCTGTTCTCTCTCAGGCTCCTAGCCTCTCCACTGCTAGCCTGTTCTCTCACCCTCCTGGCCTCTCCACTGCTAGCCTGTTCTCTCACGCTCCTAGCCTCTCCACTGCTAGCCTATTCTCTCTCTCCTAGCCTCTCTACTGCTAGCCTGTTCTCTCACGCTCCTAGCCACTCCACTGCTAGCCTGTTCTCTCACCCTCCTAGCCTCTCCACTGCTTGCCTGTTGTCTCGCTCTCCTAGCCTCTCCACTGCTAGCCTGTTTTCTCACCCTCTCCTAGCCTCTCCACTGCTAGCCTGTTCTCTCTCACTCTCCTAGCCTCTCCACTGCTCGCCTGTTCTCTCTCTCTCTCCTAGCCTCTCCACTGCTAGCCTGTTCTCTCTCACGCTCCTAGCCTCTCCACTGCTAGCCTGTTCTCTCACCCTCCTGGCCTCTCCACTGCTAGCCTGTTCTCTCACGCTCCTAGCCTCTCCACTGCTAGCTTGTTCTCTCTCTCCTAGCCTCTCCACTGCTAGCCTGTTCTCTCACGCTCCTAGCCTCTCCACTGCTAGCCTGTTCTCTCACCCTCCTAGCCTCTCCACTGCTAGCCTGTTCTCTCACTCTCCTAGCCTCTCCACTGCTAGCCTGTTCTCTCACGCTCCTAGCCTCTCCACTGCTAGCCTGTTCTCTCACCCTCCTAGCCTCTCCACTGCTAGCCTGTTCTCTCTCACTCTCCTAGCCTCTCCACTGCTAGCCTGTTCTCTCACCCTCCTATCCTCTCCACTGCTAGCCTGTTCTCTCTCACTCTCCTAGCCTCTCCACTGCTAGCCAGTTCTCTCACCCTCCTAGCCTCTCCACTGCTAGCCTGTTCTCTCTCACGCTCCTAGCCTCTCTACTGCTAGCCTGTTCTCTCACGCTCCTAGCCTCTCCACTGCTTGCCTGTTCTCTCACTCTCCTAGCCTCTCCACTGCTAGCCTGTTCTCTCACTCTCCTAGCCTCTCCACTGCTAGCCTGTTCTCTCACTCTCCTAGCCTCTCCACTGCTAGCCTGTTCTCTCTCTCCTAGCCTCTCCACTGCTAGCCTGTTCTCTCTCACGCTCCTAGCCTCTCTACTGCTAGCCTGTTCTCTCACGCTCCTAGCCTCTCCACTGCTAGCCTGTTCTCTCACTCTCCTAGCCTCTCCACTGCTAGCCTGTTCTCTCTCACTCTCCTAGCCTCTCCACTGCTCGCCTGTTCTCTCTCTCCTAGCCTCTCCACTGCTAGCCTGTACTCTCTCACGCTCCTAGCCTCTCCACTGCTAGCCTGTGCTCTCACCCTCCTGGCCTCTCCACTGCTAGCCTGTTCTCTCACGCTCCTAGCCTCTCCACTGCTAGCCTATTCTCTCTCTCCTAGCCTCTCTACTGCTAGCCTGTTCTCTCACGCTCCTAGCCACTCCACTGCTAGCCTATTCTCTCACCCTCCTTAGCCTCTCCACTGCTAGCCTGTTCTCTCTCACTCTCCTAGCCTCTCCACTGCTAGCCTGTTCTCTCACACTCCTTAGCCTCTCCACTGCTAGCCTGTTCTCTCTCTCACACTCCTTAGCCTCTCCACTGCTAGCCTGTTCTCTCTCTCACTCTCCTAGCCTCTCCACTGCTAGCCTGTTCTCTCACGCTCCTAGCCTCTCCACTGCTAGCCTGTTCTCTCTCACGCTCCTAGCCTCTCCACTGCTGCCCTGTTCTCTCTCTCCAAGCCTCTCCACTGCTAGCCTGTTCTCTCACTCTCCTAGCCTCTCCACTGCTAGCCTGTTCTCTCACCCTCTCCTAGCCTCTCCACTGCTAGCCTGTTCTCTCACCCTCTCCTAGCCTCTCCACTGCTAGCCTGTTCTCTCTCCCTCTCCTAGCCTCTCCACTGCTCGCCTGCTCTCTCTCTCTCCTAGCCTCTCCACTGCTAGCCTGTTCTCTCTCACGCTCCTAGCCTCTCCACTGCTAGCCTGTTCTCTCACCCTCCTGGCCTCTCCACTGCTAGCCTGTTCTCTCACGCTCCTAGCCTCTCCACTGCTAGCCTGTTCTCTCACCCTCCTAGCCTCTCCACTGCTAGCCTGTTCTCTCACTCTCCTAGCCTCTCCACTGCTAGCCTGTTCTCTCACCCTCCTAGCCTCTCCACTGCTAGCCTGTTCTCTCTCACGCTCCTAGCCTCTCTACTGCTAGCCTGTTCTCTCACGCTCCTAGCCTCTCCACTGCTGCCCTGTTCTCTCTCTCCAAGCCTCTCCACTGCTAGCTTGTTCTCTCACTCTCCTAGCCTCTCCACTGCTAGCCTGTTCTCTCACCCTCTCCTAGCCTCTCCACTGCTAGCCTGTTCTCTCACCCTCCTAGCCTCTCCACTGCTAGCCTGTTCTCTCTCACTCTCCTAGCCTCTCCACTGCTAGCCTGTTCTCTCTCACGCTCCTAGCCTCTCCACTGCTAGCCTGTTCTCTCTCACTCTCCTAGCCTCTCCACTGCTAGCCTGTTCTCTCTCACCCTCCTAGCCTCTCTACTGCTAGCCTGTTCTCTCACGCTCCTAGCCTCTCCACTGCTAGCCTGTTCTCTCACGCTCCTAGCCTCTCCACTGCTAGCCTGTTCTCTCTCACGCTCCTAGCCTCTCCACTGCTAGCCTGTTCTCTCACGCTCCTAGCCTCTCCACTGCTAGCCTGTTCTCTCTCACGCTCCTAGCCTCTCCACTGCTAGCCTGTTCTCTCACCCTCCTGGCCTCTCCACTGTTAGCCTGTTCTCTCACGCTCCTAGCCTCTCCACTGCTAGCTTATTCTCTCTCTCCTAGCCTCTCTACTGCTAGCCTGTTCTCTCACGCTCCTAGCCACTCCACTGCTAGCCTGTTCTCTCACCCTCCTAGCCTCTCCACTGCTTGCCTGTTGTCTCTCTCCTAGCCTCTCCACTGCTAGCCTGTTCTCTCACACTCCTTAGCCTCTCCACTGCTAGCCTGTTCGCTCTCACACTCCTAGCCTCTCTACTGCTAGCCTGTTCTCTCACTCTCCTTAGCCTCTCCACTGCTAGCCTGTTCTCTCACGCTCCTAGCCTCTCCACTGCTAGCCTGTTCTCTCTCACGCTCCTAGCCTCTCCACTGCTGCCCTGTTTTCTCTCTCCAAGCCTCTCCACTGCTAGCCTGTTCTCTCACTCTCCTAGCCTCTCCACTGCTAGCCTGTTCTCTCACCCTCTCCTAGCCTCTCCACTGCTAGCCTGTTCTCTCACCCTCCTGGCCTCTCCACTGCTAGCCTGTGCTCTCACGCTCCTAGCCTCTCCACTGCTAGCCTGTTCTCTCTCCTAGCCTCTCCACTGCTAGCCTGTTCTCTCACGCTCCTAGCCTCTCCACTGCTAGCCTGTTCTCTCACCCTCCTAGCCTCTCCACTGCTAGCCTGTTCTCTCTCACGCTCCTAGCCTCTCCACTGCTAGCCTGTTCTCTCACGCTCCTAGCCTCTCCACTGCTAGCCTGTTCTCTCTCACGCTCCTAGCCTCTCCACTGCTGCCCTGTTCTCTCTCTCCAAGCCTCTCCACTGCTAGCCTGTTCTCTCACTCTCCTAGCCTCTCCACTGCTAGCCTGTTCTCTCACCCCCTCTCCTAGCCTCTCCACTGCTAGCCTGTTCTCTCACGCTCCTAGCCTCTCCACTGCTAGCCTGTTCTCTCACCCTCCTAGCCTCTCCACTGCTAGCCTGTTCTCTCTCACTCTCCTAGCCTCTCCACTGCTAGCCTGTTCTCTCACCCTCCTAGCCTCTCCACTGCTAGCCTGTTCTCTCTCACGCTCCTAGCCTCTCTACTGCTAGCCTGTTCTCTCACGCTCCTAGCCTCTCCACTGCTAGCCTGTTCTCTCACTCTCCTAGCCTCTCCACTGCTAGCCTGTTCTCTCACTCTCCTAGCCTCTCCACTGCTAGCCTGTTCTCTCTCTCCTAGCCTCTCCACTGCTAGCCTGTTCTCTCTCACTCTCCTAGCCTCTCCACTGCTAGCCTGTTCTCTCTCACTCTCCTAGCCTCCACTGCTAGCCTGTTCTCTCTCACGCTCCTAGCCTCTCTACTGCTAGCCTGTTCTCTCACTCTCATAGCCTCTCCACGGCTAGCCTGTTCTCTCTCACCCTCCTAGCCTCTCTACTGCTAGCCTGTTCTCTCACGCTCCTAGCCTCTCCACTGCTAGCCTGTTCTCTCACGCTCCTCGCCTCTCCACTGCTAGCCTGTTCTCTCACCCTCCTAGCCTCTCCACTGCTAGCCTGTTCTCTCACTCTCCTAGCCTCTCCACTGCTAGCCTGTTCTCTCACCCTCCTAGCCTCTCCACTGCTAGCCTGTTCTCTCTCACTCTCCTAGCCTCTCCACTGCCTGCCTGTTCTCTCACTCTCCTAGCCTCTCCACTGCTAGCCTGTTCTCTCTCATGCTCCTAGCCTCTCCACTGCTAGCCTGTTCTCTCACCCTCCTAGCCTCTCCACTGCTAGCCTGTTCTCTCACCCTCCTAGCCTCTCCACTGCTAGCCTGTTCTCTCTCACTCTCCTAGCCTCTCCACTGCCTGCCTGTTCTCTCTCACTCTCCTAGCCTCTCCACTGCTAGCCTGTTCTCTCTCACGCTCCTAGCCTCTCCACTGCTAGCCTGTTCTCTCACCCTCCTAGCCTCTCCACTGCTAGCCTGTTCTCTCTCACGCTCCTAGCCTCTCTACTGCTAGCCTGTTCTCTCACTCTCCTAGCCTCTCCACTGCTAGCCTGTTCTCTCACTCTCCTAGCCTCTCCACTGCTAGTCTGTTCTCTCTCTCCTAGCCTCTCCACTGCTAGCCTGTTCTCTCTCACTCTCCTAGCCTCTCCACTGCTAGCCTGTTCTCTCTCATTCTCCTAGCCTCTCCACTGCTAGCCTGTTCTCTCACGCTCCTTAGCCTCTCCACTGCTAGCCTGTTCTCTCTCTCACTCTCCTAGCCTCTCCACTGCTAGCCTGTTCTCTCCACGGTCCTAGCCTCTCCACTGCTGCCCTGTTCTCTCTCTCCAAGCCTCTCCACTGCTAGCCTGTTCTCTCACTCTCCTAGCCTCTCCACTGCTAGCCTGTTCTCTCACCCTCTCCTAGCCTCTCCACTGCTAGCCTGTTCTCTCTCACTCTCCTAGCCTCTCCACTGCTCGCCTGTTCTCTCTCTCCTAGCCTCTCCACTGCTAGCCTGTTCTCTCTCACGCTCCTAGCCTCTCCACTGCTAGCCTGTGCTCTCACCCTCCTGGCCTCTCCACTGCTAGCCTGTTCTCTCACGCTCCTAGCCTCTCCACTGCTAGCCTATTCTCTCTCTCCTAGCCTCTCTACTGCTAGCCTGTTCTCTCACGCTCCTAGCCACTCCACTGCTAGCCTATTCTCTCACCCTCCTTAGCCTCTCCACTGCTAGCCTGTTCTCTCTCACTCTCCTAGCCTCTCCACTGCTAGCCTGTTCTCTCACACTCCTTAGCCTCTCCACTGCTAGCCTGTTCTCTCTCTCACACTCCTTAGCCTCTCCACTGCTAGCCTGTTCTCTCTCTCACTCTCCTAGCCTCTCCACTGCTAGCCTGTTCTCTCACGCTCCTAGCCTCTCCACTGCTAGCCTGTTCTCTCTCACGCTCCTAGCCTCTCCACTGCTGCCCTGTTCTCTCTCTCCAAGCCTCTCCACTGCTAGCCTGTTCTCTCACTCTCCTAGCCTCTCCACTGCTAGCCTGTTCTCTCACCCTCTCCTAGCCTCTCCACTGCTAGCCTGTTCTCTCACCCTCTCCTAGCCTCTCCACTGCTAGCCTGTTCTCTCTCCCTCTCCTAGCCTCTCCACTGCTCGCCTGCTCTCTCTCTCTCCTAGCCTCTCCACTGCTAGCCTGTTCTCTCTCACGCTCCTAGCCTCTCCACTGCTAGCCTGTTCTCTCACCCTCCTGGCCTCTCCACTGCTAGCCTGTTCTCTCACGCTCCTAGCCTCTCCACTGCTAGCCTGTTCTCTCACCCTCCTAGCCTCTCCACTGCTAGCCTGTTCTCTCACCCTCCTAGCCTCTCCACTGCTAGCCTGTTCTCTCACCTTCCTAGCCTCTCCACTGCTAGCCTGTTCTCTCTCACGCTCCTAGCCTCTCTACTGCTAGCCTGTTCTCTCACGCTCCTAGCCTCTCCACTGCTGCCCTGTTCTCTCTCTCCAAGCCTCTCCACTGCTAGCTTGTTCTCTCACTCTCCTAGCCTCTCCACTGCTAGCCTGTTCTCTCACCCTCTCCTAGCCTCTCCACTGCTAGCCTGTTCTCTCACCCTCCTAGCCTCTCCACTGCTAGCCTGTTCTCTCTCACTCTCCTAGCCTCTCCACTGCCTGCCTGTTCTCTCTCACTCTCCTAGCCTCTCCACTGCTAGCCTGTTCTCTCTCACGCTCCTAGCCTCTCCACTGCTAGCCTGTTCTCTCTCACGCTCCTAGCCTCTCCACTGCTAGCCTGTTCTCTCTCACTCTCCTAGCCTCTCCACTGCTAGCCTGTTCTCTCTCACCCTCCTAGCCTCTCTACTGCTAGCCTGTTCTCTCACGCTCCTAGCCTCTCCACTGCTAGCCTGTTCTCTCACGCTCCTAGCCTCTCCACTGCTAGCCTGTTCTCTCTCTCCTAGCCTCTCCACTGCTAGCCTGTTCTCTCACGCTCCTAGCCTCTCCACTGCTAGCCTGTTCTCTCTCACGCTCCTAGCCTCTCCACTGCTAGCCTGTTCTCTCACCCTCCTGGCCTCTCCACTGTTAGCCTGTTCTCTCACGCTCCTAGCCTCTCCACTGCTAGCCTATTCTCTCTCTCCTAGCCTCTCTACTGCTAGCCTGTTCTCTCACGCTCCTAGCCACTCCACTGCTAGCCTGTTCTCTCACCCTCCTAGCCTCTCCACTGCTTGCCTGTTGTCTCTCTCCTAGCCTCTCCACTGCTAGCCTGTTCTCTCACACTCCTTAGCCTCTCCACTGCTAGCCTGTTCTCTCTCTCACTCTCCTAGCCTCTCCACTGCTAGCCTGTTCGCTCTCACACTCCTAGCCTCTCTACTGCTAGCCTGTTCTCTCACTCTCCTTAGCCTCTCCACTGCTAGCCTGTTCTCTCACGCTCCTAGCCTCTCCACTGCTAGCCTGTTCTCTCTCACGCTCCTAGCCTCTCCACTGCTGCCCTGTTTTCTCTCTCCAAGCCTCTCCACTGCTAGCCTGTTCTCTCACTCTCCTAGCCTCTCCACTGCTAGCCTGTTCTCTCACCCTCTCCTAGCCTCTCCACTGCTAGCCTGTTCTCTCACCCTCCTGGCCTCTCCACTGCTAGCCTGTGCTCTCACGCTCCTAGCCTCTCCACTGCTAGCCTGTTCTCTCTCCTAGCCTCTCCACTGCTAGCCTGTTCTCTCACGCTCCTAGCCTCTCCACTGCTAGCCTGTTCTCTCACCCTCCTAGCCTCTCCACTGCTAGCCTGTTCTCTCACTCTCCTAGCCTCTCCACTGCTAGCCTGTTCTCTCACGCTCCTAGCATCTCCACTGCTAGCCTGTTCTCTCACCCTCCTAGCCTCTCCACTGCTAGCCTGTTCTCTCACGCTCCTAGCCTCTCCACTGCTAGCCTGTTCTCTCACGCTCCTAGCCTCTCCACTGCTAGCCTGTTCTCTCTCACGCTCCTAGCCTCTCCACTGCTGCCCTGTTCTCTCTCTCCAAGCCTCTCCACTGCTAGCCTGTTCTCTCACTCTCCTAGCCTCTCCACTGCTAGCCTGTTCTCTCACCCCCTCTCCTAGCCTCTCCACTGCTAGCCTGTTCTCTCTCACTCTCCTAGCCTCTCCACTGCTAGCCTGTTCTCTCTCACTCTTCTAGCCTCTACACTGCTAGCCTGTTCTCTCACGCTCCTTAGCCTCTCCACTGCTAGCCTGTTCTCTCACGCTCCTAGCCTCTCCACTGCTAGCCTGTTCTCTCACCCTCCTAGCCTCTCCACTGCTAGCCTGTTCTCTCATGCTCCTAGCCTCTCCACTGCTAGCCTGTTCTCTCACCCTCCTAGCCTCTCCACTGCTAGCCTGTTCTCTCTCACTCTCCTAGCCTCTCCACTGCTAGCCTGTTCTCTCTCACTCTCCTAGCCTCTCCACTGCCTGCCTGTTCTCTCTCACTCTCCTAGCCTCTCCACTGCTAGCCAGTTCTCTCTCACGCTCCTAGCCTCTCCACTGCTAGCCTGTTCTCTCACGCTCCTAGCCTCTCCACTGCTAGCCTGTTCTCTCTCACGCTCCTAGCCTCTCCACTGCTGCCCTGTTCTCTCTCTCCAAGCCGCTCCACTGCTAGCCTGTTCTCTCACTCTCCTAGCCTCTCCACTGCTAGCCTGTTCTCTCACCCTCTCCTAGCCTCTCCACTGCTAGCCTGTTCTCTCACCCTCTCCTAGCCTCTCCACTGCTAGCTTGTTCTCTCTCACTCTCCTAGCCTCTCCACTGCTAGCCTGTTCTTTCTCACTCTTCTAGCCTCTCCACTGCTAGCCTGTTCTCTCACGCTCCTTAGCCTCTCCACTGCTAGCCTGTTCTCTCTCTCTCCTAGCCTCTCCACTGCTAGCCTGTTCTCTCTCACGCTCCTAGCCTCTCTACTGATAGCCTGTTCTCTCACTCTCCTTAGCCTCTCCACTGCTAGCCTGTTCTCTCACGCTCCTAGCCTCTCCACTGCTTGCCTGTTCTCTCTCACGCTCCTAGCCTCCACTGCTGCCCTGTTCTCTCTCTCCAAGCCTCTCCACTGCTAGCCTGTTCTCTCACTCTCCTAGCCTCTCTACTGCTAGCCTGTTCTCTCACCCTCTCCTAGCCTCTCCACTGCTAGCCTGTTCTCTCACCCTCTCCTAGCCTCTCCACTGCTAGCCTGTTCTCTCTCACTCTCCTAGCCTCTCCACTGCTCGCCTGTTCACTCTCTCTCTCCTAGCCTCTCTACTGCTAGCCTGTTCTCTCTCACGCTCCTAGCCTCTCCACTGCTAGCCTGTTCTCTCACCCTCCTGGCCTCTCCACTGCTAGCCTGTTCTCACGCTCCTAGCCTCTCCACTGCTAGCCTATTCTCTCTCTCCTAGCCTCTCTACTGCTAGCCTGTTCTCTCACGCTCCTAGCCACTCCACTGCTAGCCTGTTCTCTCACCCTCCTAGCCTCTCCACTGCTTGCCTGTTGTCTCGCTCTCCTAGCCTCTCCACTGCTAGCCTGTTCTTTCACACTCCTTAGCCTCTCCACTGCTAGCCTGTTCTCTCTCTCACTCTCCTAGCCTCTCCACTGCTAGCCTGTTCTCTCTCACACTCCTAGCCTCTCTACTGCTAGCCTGTTCTCTCACTCTCCTTAGCCTCTCCACTGCTAGCCTGTTCTCTCACGCTCCTAGCCTCTCCACTGCTAGCCTGTTCTCTCTCACGCTCCTAGCCTCTCCACTGCTGCCCTGTTCTCTCTCTCCAAGCCTCTCCACTGCTAGCCTGTTCTCTCACTCTCCTAGCCTCTCCACTGCTAGCCTGTTCTCTCACCCTCTCCTAGCCTCTCCACTGCTAGCCTGTTTTCTCACCCTCTCCTAGCCTCTCCACTGCTAGCCTGTTCTCTCTCACTCTCCTAGCCTCTCCACTGCTCGCCTGTTCTCTCTCTCTCTCCTAGCCTCTCCACTGCTAGCCTGTTCTCTCTCACGCTCCTAGCCTCTCCACTGCTAGCCTGTTCTCTCACCCTCCTGGCCTCTCCACTGCTAGCCTGTTCTCTCACGCTCCTAGCCTCTTCACTGCTAGCTTGTTCTCTCTCTCCTAGCCTCTCCACTGCTAGCCTGTTCTCTCACGCTCCTAGCCTCTCCACTGCTAGCCTGTTCTCTCACCCTCCTAGCCTCTCCACTGCTAGCCTGTTCTCTCACTCTCCTAGCCTCTCCACTGCTAGCCTGTTCTCTCACGCTCCTAGCCTCTCCACTGCTAGCCTGTTCTCTCACCCTCCTAGCCTCTCCACTGCTAGCCTGTTCTCTCTCACTCTCCTAGCCTCTCCACTGCTAGCCTGTTCTCTCACCCTCCTAGCCTCTCCACTGCTAGCCTGTTCTCTCTCACTCTCCTAGCCTCTCCACTGCCTGCCTGTTCTCTCTCACTCTCCTAGCCTCTCCACTGCTAGCCAGTTCTCTCACCCTCCTAGCCTCTCCACTGCTAGCCTGTTCTCTCTCTCACTCTCCTAGCCTCTCCACTGCTAGCCTGTTCTCTCTCACGCTCCTAGCCTCTCTACTGCTAGCCTGTTCTCTCACACTCCTTAGCCTCTCCACTGCTAGCCTGTTCTCTCACGCTCCTAGCCTCTCCACTGCTGCCCTGTTCTCTCTCTCCAAGCCTCTCCACTACTAGCCTGTTCTCTCACCCTCCTGGCCTCTCCACTACTAGCCTGTTCTCTCACGCTCCTAGCCTCTCCACTGCTAGCCTGTTCTCTCTCTCCTAGTCCTCTCCACTGCTAGCCTGTTCTCTCACGCTCCTCGCCTCTCCACTGCTAGCCTGTTCTCTCACCCTCCTAGCCTCTCCACTGCTAGCCTGTTCTCTCACTCTCCTAGCCTCTCCACTGCTAGCCTGTTCTCTCACCCTCCTAGCCTCTCCACTGCTAGCCTGTTCTCTCTCACTCTCCTAGCCTCTCCACTGCCTGCCTGTTCTCTCACTCTCCTAGCCTCTCCACTGCTAGCCTGTTCTCTCTCATGCTCCTAGCCTCTCCACTGCTAGCCTGTTCTCTCACCCTCCTAGCCTCTCCACTGCTAGCCTGTTCTCTCACCCTCCTAGCCTCTCCACTGCTAGCCTGTTCTCTCTCACTCTCCTAGCCTCTCCACTGCCTGCCTGTTCTCTCTCACTCTCCTAGCCTCTCCACTGCTAGCCTGTTCTCTCACGCTCCTAGCCTCTCCACTGCTAGCCTGTTCTCTCACCCTCCTAGCCTCTCCACTGCTAGCCTGTTCTCTCTCACTCTCCTAGCCTCTCCACTGCTAGCCTGTTCTCTCACCCTCCTAGCCTCTCCACTGCAGGCCTGTTCTCTCTCACTCTCCTAGCCTCTCCACTGCCTTCCTGTTCTCTCTCACTCTCCTAGCCTCTCCACTGCTAGCCAGTTCTCTCTCACGCTCCTAGCCTCTCCACTGCTAGCCTGTTCTCTCACGCTCCTAGCCTCTCCACTGCTAGCCTGTTCTCTCTCACGCTCCTAGCCTCTCCACTGCTGCCCTGTTCTCTCTCTCCAAGCCGCTCCACTGCTAGCCTGTTCTCTCACTCTCCTAGCCTCTCCACTGCTAGCCTGTTCTCTCACCCTCTCCTAGCCTCTCCACTGCTAGCCTGTTCTCTCACCCTCTCCTAGCCTCTCCACTGCTAGCTTGTTCTCTCTCACTCTCCTAGCCTCTCCACTGCTAGCCTGTTCTTTCTCACTCTTCTAGCCTCTCCACTGCTAGCCTGTTCTCTCACGCTCCTTAGCCTCTCCACTGCTAGCCTGTTCTCTCTCTCTCCTAGCCTCTCCACTGCTAGCCTGTTCTCTCTCACGCTCCTAGCCTCTCTACTGATAGCCTGTTCTCTCACTCTCCTTAGCCTCTCCACTGCTAGCCTGTTCTCTCACGCTCCTAGCCTCTCCACTGCTTGCCTGTTCTCTCTCACGCTCCTAGCCTCTCCACTGCTGCCCTGTTCTCTCTCTCCAAGCCTCTCCACTGCTAGCCTGTTCTCTCACTCTCCTAGCCTCTCTACTGCTAGCCTGTTCTCTCACCCTCTCCTAGCCTCTCCACTGCTAGCCTGTTCTCTCACCCTCTCCTAGCCTCTCCACTGCTAGCCTGTTCTCTCTCACTCTCCTAGCCTCTCCACTGCTCGCCTGTTCACTCTCTCTCTCCTAGCCTCTCTACTGCTAGCCTGTTCTCTCTCACGCTCCTAGCCTCTCCACTGCTAGCCTGTTCTCTCACCCTCCTGGCCTCTCCACTGCTAGCCTGTTCTCACGCTCCTAGCCTCTCCACTGCTAGCCTATTCTCTCTCTCCTAGCCTCTCTACTGCTAGCCTGTTCTCTCACGCTCCTAGCCACTCCACTGCTAGCCTGTTCTCTCACCCTCCTAGCCTCTCCACTGCTTGCCTGTTGTCTCGCTCTCCTAGCCTCTCCACTGCTAGCCTGTTCTTTCACACTCCTTAGCCTCTCCACTGCTAGCCTGTTCTCTCTCTCACTCTCCTAGCCTCTCCACTGCTAGCCTGTTCTCTCTCACACTCCTAGCCTCTCTACTGCTAGCCTGTTCTCTCACTCTCCTTAGCCTCTCCACTGCTAGCCTGTTCTCTCACGCTCCTAGCCTCTCCACTGCTAGCCTGTTCTCTCTCACGCTCCTAGCCTCTCCACTGCTGCCCTGTTCTCTCTCTCCAAGCCTCTCCACTGCTAGCCTGTTCTCTCACTCTCCTAGCCTCTCCACTGCTAGCCTGTTCTCTCACCCTCTCCTAGCCTCTCCACTGCTAGCCTGTTTTCTCACCCTCTCCTAGCCTCTCCACTGCTAGCCTGTTCTCTCTCACTCTCCTAGCCTCTCCACTGCTCGCCTGTTCTCTCTCTCTCTCCTAGCCTCTCCACTGCTAGCCTGTTCTCTCTCACGCTCCTAGCCTCTCCACTGCTAGCCTGTTCTCTCACCCTCCTGGCCTCTCCACTGCTAGCCTGTTCTCTCACGCTCCTAGCCTCTTCACTGCTAGCTTGTTCTCTCTCTCCTAGCCTCTCCACTGCTAGCCTGTTCTCTCACGCTCCTAGCCTCTCCACTGCTAGCCTGTTCTCTCACCCTCCTAGCCTCTCCACTGCTAGCCTGTTCTCTCACTCTCCTAGCCTCTCCACTGCTAGCCTGTTCTCTCACGCTCCTAGCCTCTCCACTGCTAGCCTGTTCTCTCACCCTCCTAGCCTCTCCACTGCTAGCCTGTTCTCTCTCACTCTCCTAGCCTCTCCACTGCTAGCCTGTTCTCTCACCCTCCTAGCCTCTCCACTGCTAGCCTGTTCTCTCTCACTCTCCTAGCCTCTCCACTGCCTGCCTGTTCTCTCTCACTCTCCTAGCCTCTCCACTGCTAGCCAGTTCTCTCACCCTCCTAGCCTCTCCACTGCTAGCCTGTTCTCTCTCTCACTCTCCTAGCCTCTCCACTGCTAGCCTGTTCTCTCTCACGCTCCTAGCCTCTCTACTGCTAGCCTGTTCTCTCACTCTCCTTAGCCTCTCCACTGCTAGCCTGTTCTCTCACGCTCCTAGCCTCTCCACTGCTGCCCTGTTCTCTCTCTCCAAGCCTCTCCACTGCTAGCCTGTTCTCTCACCCTCCTGGCCTCTCCACTACTAGCCTGTTCTCTCACGCTCCTAGCCTCTCCACTGCTAGCCTGTTCTCTCTCTCCTAGCCTCTCCACTGCTAGCCTGTTCTCTCACGCTCCTCGCCTCTCCACTGCTAGCCTGTTCTCTCACCCTCCTAGCCTCTCCACTGCTAGCCTGTTCTCTCACTCTCCTAGCCTCTCCACTGCTAGCCTGTTCTCTCACCCTCCTAGCCTCTCCACTGCTAGCCTGTTCTCTCTCACTCTCCTAGCCTCTCCACTGCCTGCCTGTTCTCTCACTCTCCTAGCCTCTCCACTGCTAGCCTGTTCTCTCTCATGCTCCTAGCCTCTCCACTGCTAGCCTGTTCTCTCACCCTCCTAGCCTCTCCACTGCTAGCCTGTTCTCTCACCCTCCTAGCCTCTCCACTGCTAGCCTGTTCTCTCTCACTCTCCTAGCCTCTCCACTGCCTGCCTGTTCTCTCTCACTCTCCTAGCCTCTCCACTGCTAGCCTGTTCTCTCACGCTCCTAGCCTCTCCACTGCTAGCCTGTTCTCTCACCCTCCTAGCCTCTCCACTGCTAGCCTGTTCTCTCTCACTCTCCTAGCCTCTCCACTGCTAGCCTGTTCTCTCACCCTCCTAGCCTCTCCACTGCTAGCCTGTTCTCTCTCACTCTCCTAGCCTCTCCACTGCCTGCCTGTTCTCTCTCACTCTCCTAGCCTCTCCACTGCTAGCCAGTTCTCTCTCACGCTCCTAGCCTCTCCACTGCTAGCCTGTTCTCTCACGCTCCTAGCCTCTCCACTGCTAGCCTGTTCTCTCTCACGCTCCTAGCCTCTCCACTGCTGCCCTGTTCTCTCTCTCCAAGCCGCTCCACTGCTAGCCTGTTCTCTCACCCTCTCCTAGCCTCTCCACTGCTAGCTTGTTCTCTCTCACTCTCCTAGCCTCTCCACTGCTAGCCTGTTCTTTCTCACTCTTCTAGCCTCTCCACTGCTAGCCTGTTCTCTCACGCTCCTTAGCCTCTCCACTGCTAGCCTGTTCTCTCTCTCTCCTAGCCTCTCCACTGCTAGCCTGTTCTCTCTCACGCTCCTAGCCTCTCTACTGATAGCCTGTTCTCTCACTCTCCTTAGCCTCTCCACTGCTAGCCTGTTCTCTCACGCTCCTAGCCTCTCCACTGCTTGCCTGTTCTCTCTCACGCTCCTAGCCTCTCCACTGCTGCCCTGTTCTCTCTCTCCAAGCCTCTCCACTGCTAGCCTGTTCTCTCACTCTCCTAGCCTCTCTACTGCTAGCCTGTTCTCTCACCCTCTCCTAGCCTCTCCACTGCTAGCCTGTTCTCTCTCACTCTCCTAGCCTCTCCACTGCTCGCCTGTTCTCTCTCTCTCTCCTAGCCTCTCTACTGCTAGCCTGTTCTCTCTCACGCTCCTAGCCTCTCCACTGCTAGCCTGTTCTCTCACCCTCCTGGCCTCTCCACTGCTAGCCTGTTCTCACGCTCCTAGCCTCTCCACTGCTAGCCTATTCTCTCTCTCCTAGCCTCTCTACTGCTAGCCTGTTCTCTCACGCTCCTAGCCACTCCACTGCTAGCCTGTTCTCTCACCCTCCTAGCCTCTCCACTGCTTGCCTGTTGTCTCGCTCTCCTAGCCTCTCCACTGCTAGCCTGTTCTTTCACACTCCTTAGCCTCTCCACTGCTAGCCTGTTCTCTCTCTCACTCTCCTAGCCTCTCCACTGCTAGCCTGTTCTCTCTCACACTCCTAGCCTCTCTACTGCTAGCCTGTTCTCTCACTCTCCTTAGCCTCTCCACTGCTAGCCTGTTCTCTCACGCTCCTAGCCTCTCCACTGCTAGCCTGTTCTCTCTCACGCTCCTAGCCTCTCCACTGCTGCCCTGTTCTCTCTCTCCAAGCCTCTCCACTGCTAGCCTGTTCTCTCACTCTCCTAGCCTCTCCACTGCTAGCCTGTTCTCTCACCCTCCTAGCCTCTCCACTGCTAGCCTGTTCTCTCTCACTCTCCTAGCCTCTCCACTGCCTGCCTGTTCTCTCACTCTCCTAGCCTCTCCACTGCTAGCCTGTTCTCTCACTCTCCTAGCCTCTCCACTGCTAGCCTGTTCTCTCTCACACTCCTAGCCTCTCTACTGCTAGCCTGTTCTCTCACTCTCCTTAGCCTCTCCACTGCTAGCCTGTTCTCTCACGCTCCTAGCCTCTCCACTGCTAGCCTGTTCTCTCTCACGCTCCTAGCCTCTCCACTGCTGCCCTGTTCTCTCTCTCCAAGCCTCTCCACTGCTAGCCTGTTCTCTCACTCTCCTAGCCTCTCCACTGCTAGCCTGTTCTCTCACCCTCCTAGCCTCTCCACTGCTAGCCTGTTCTCTCTCACTCTCCTAGCCTCTCCACTGCCTGCCTGTTCTCTCACTCTCCTAGCCTCTCCACTGCTAGCCTGTTCTCTCTCATGCTCCTAGCCTCTCCACTGCTAGCCTGTTCTCTCACCCTCCTAGCCTCTCCACTGCTAGCCTGTTCTCTCACCCTCCTAGCCTCTCCACTGCTAGCCTGTTCTCTCTCACTCTCCTAGCCTCTCCACTGCCTGCCTGTTCTCTCTCACTCTCCTAGCCTCTCCACTGCTAGCCTGTTCTCTCACGCTCCTAGCCTCTCCACTGCTAGCCTGTTCTCTCACCCTCCTAGCCTCTCCACTGCTAGCCTGTTCTCTCTCACTCTCCTAGCCTCTCCACTGCTAGCCTGTTCTCTCACCCTCCTAGCCTCTCCACTGCTAGCCTGTTCTCTCTCACTCTCCTAGCCTCTCCACTGCCTGCCTGTTCTCTCTCACTCTCCTAGCCTCTCCACTGCTAGCCAGTTCTCTCTCACGCTCCTAGCCTCTCCACTGCTAGCCTGTTCTCTCACGCTCCTAGCCTCTCCACTGCTAGCCTGTTCTCTCTCACGCTCCTAGCCTCTCCACTGCTGCCCTGTTCTCTCTCTCCAAGCCGCTCCACTGCTAGCCTGTTCTCTCACTCTCCTAGCCTCTCCACTGCTAGCCTGTTCTCTCACCCTCTCCTAGCCTCTCCACTGCTAGCCTGTTCTCTCACCCTCTCCTAGCCTCTCCACTGCTAGCTTGTTCTCTCTCACTCTCCTAGCCTCTCCACTGCTAGCCTGTTCTTTCTCACTCTTCTAGCCTCTCCACTGCTAGCCTGTTCTCTCACGCTCCTTAGCCTCTCCACTGCTAGCCTGTTCTCTCTCTCTCCTAGCCTCTCCACTGCTAGCCTGTTCTCTCTCACGCTCCTAGCCTCTCTACTGATAGCCTGTTCTCTCACTCTCCTTAGCCTCTCCACTGCTAGCCTGTTCTCTCACGCTCCTAGCCTCTCCACTGCTTGCCTGTTCTCTCTCACGCTCCTAGCCTCTCCACTGCTGCCCTGTTCTCTCTCTCCAAGCCTCTCCACTGCTAGCCTGTTCTCTCACTCTCCTAGCCTCTCTACTGCTAGCCTGTTCTCTCACCCTCTCCTAGCCTCTCCACTGCTAGCCTGTTCTCTCACCCTCTCCTAGCCTCTCCACTGCTAGCCTGTTCTCTCTCACTCTCCTAGCCTCTCCACTGCTCGCCTGTTCACTCTCTCTCTCCTAGCCTCTCTACTGCTAGCCTGTTCTCTCTCACGCTCCTAGCCTCTCCACTGCTAGCCTGTTCTCTCACCCTCCTGGCCTCTCCACTGCTAGCCTGTTCTCACGCTCCTAGCCTCTCCACTGCTAGCCTATTCTCTCTCTCCTAGCCTCTCTACTGCTAGCCTGTTCTCTCACGCTCCTAGCCACTCCACTGCTAGCCTGTTCTCTCACCCTCCTAGCCTCTCCACTGCTTGCCTGTTGTCTCGCTCTCCTAGCCTCTCCACTGCTAGCCTGTTCTTTCACACTCCTTAGCCTCTCCACTGCTAGCCTGTTCTCTCTCTCACTCTCCTAGCCTCTCCACTGCTAGCCTGTTCTCTCTCACACTCCTAGCCTCTCTACTGCTAGCCTGTTCTCTCACTCTCCTTAGCCTCTCCACTGCTAGCCTGTTCTCTCACGCTCCTAGCCTCTCCACTGCTAGCCTGTTCTCTCTCACGCTCCTAGCCTCTCCACTGCTGCCCTGTTCTCTCTCTCCAAGCCTCTCCACTGCTAGCCTGTTCTCTCACTCTCCTAGCCTCTCCACTGCTAGCCTGTTCTCTCACCCTCTCCTAGCCTCTCCACTGCTAGCCTGTTTTCTCACCCTCTCCTAGCCTCTCCACTGCTAGCCTGTTCTCTCTCACTCTCCTAGCCTCTCCACTGCTCGCCTGTTCTCTCTCTCTCTCCTAGCCTCTCCACTGCTAGCCTGTTCTCTCTCACGCTCCTAGCCTCTCCACTGCTAGCCTGTTCTCTCACCCTCCTGGCCTCTCCACTGCTAGCCTGTTCTCTCACGCTCCTAGCCTCTTCACTGCTAGCTTGTTCTCTCTCTCCTAGCCTCTCCACTGCTAGCCTGTTCTCTCACGCTCCTAGCCTCTCCACTGCTAGCCTGTTCTCTCACCCTCCTAGCCTCTCCACTGCTAGCCTGTTCTCTCACTCTCCTAGCCTCTCCACTGCTAGCCTGTTCTCTCACGCTCCTAGCCTCTCCACTGCTAGCCTGTTCTCTCACCCTCCTAGCCTCTCCACTGCTAGCCTGTTCTCTCTCACTCTCCTAGCCTCTCCACTGCTAGCCTGTTCTCTCACCCTCCTAGCCTCTCCACTGCTAGCCTGTTCTCTCTCACTCTCCTAGCCTCTCCACTGCCTGCCTGTTCTCTCTCACTCTCCTAGCCTCTCCAATGCTAGCCAGTTCTCTCACCCTCCTAGCCTCTCCACTGCTAGCCTGTTCTCTCTCTCACTCTCCTAGCCTCTCCACTGCTAGCCTGTTCTCTCTCACGCTCCTAGCCTCTCTACTGCTAGCCTGTTCTCTCACTCTCCTTAGCCTCTCCACTGCTAGCCTGTTCTCTCACGCTCCTAGCCTCTCCACTGCTGCCCTGTTCTCTCTCTCCAAGCCTCTCCACTGCTAGCCTGTTCTCTCACCCTCCTGGCCTCTCCACTACTAGCCTGTTCTCTCACGCTCCTAGCCTCTCCACTGCTAGCCTGTTCTCTCTCTCCTAGCCTCTCCACTGCTAGCCTGTTCTCTCACGCTCCTCGCCTCTCCACTGCTAGCCTGTTCTCTCACCCTCCTAGCCTCTCCACTGCTAGCCTGTTCTCTCACTCTCCTAGCCTCTCCACTGCTAGCCTGTTCTCTCACCCTCCTAGCCTCTCCACTGCTAGCCTGTTCTCTCTCACTCTCCTAGCCTCTCCACTGCCTGCCTGTTCTCTCACTCTCCTAGCCTCTCCACTGCTAGCCTGTTCTCTCTCACTCTCCTAGCCTCTCCACTGCTAGCCTGTTCTCTCACCCTCCTAGCCTCTCCACTGCTAGCCTGTTCTCTCTCACTCTCCTAGCCTCTCCACTGCCTGCCTGTTCTCTCTCACTCTCCTAGCCTCTCCACTGCTAGCCAGTTCTCTCTCACGCTCCTAGCCTCTCCACTGCTAGCCTGTTCTCTCACGCTCCTAGCCTCTCCACTGCTAGCCTGTTCTCTCTCACGCTCCTAGCCTCTCCACTGCTGCCCTGTTCTCTCTCTCCAAGCCGCTCCACTGCTAGCCTGTTCTCTCACCCTCTCCTAGCCTCTCCACTGCTAGCTTGTTCTCTCTCACTCTCCTAGCCTCTCCACTGCTAGCCTGTTCTTTCTCACTCTTCTAGCCTCTCCACTGCTAGCCTGTTCTCTCACGCTCCTTAGCCTCTCCACTGCTAGCCTGTTCTCTCTCTCTCCTAGCCTCTCCACTGCTAGCCTGTTCTCTCTCACGCTCCTAGCCTCTCTACTGATAGCCTGTTCTCTCACTCTCCTTAGCCTCTCCACTGCTAGCCTGTTCTCTCACGCTCCTAGCCTCTCCACTGCTTGCCTGTTCTCTCTCACACTCCTAGCCTCTCCACTGCTGCCCTGTTCTCTCTCTCCAAGCCTCTCCACTGCTAGCCTGTTCTCTCACTCTCCTAGCCTCTCTACTGCTAGCCTGTTCTCTCACCCTCTCCTAGCCTCTCCACTGCTAGCCTGTTCTCTCTCACTCTCCTAGCCTCTCCACTGCTCGCCTGTTCTCTCTCTCTCTCCTAGCCTCTCTACTGCTAGCCTGTTCTCTCTCACGCTCCTAGCCTCTCCACTGCTAGCCTGTTCTCTCACCCTCCTGGCCTCTCCACTGCTAGCCTGTTCTCACGCTCCTAGCCTCTCCACTGCTAGCCTATTCTCTCTCTCCTAGCCTCTCTACTGCTAGCCTGTTCTCTCACGCTCCTAGCCACTCCACTGCTAGCCTGTTCTCTCACCCTCCTAGCCTCTCCACTGCTTGCCTGTTGTCTCGCTCTCCTAGCCTCTCCACTGCTAGCCTGTTCTTTCACACTCCTTAGCCTCTCCACTGCTAGCCTGTTCTCTCTCTCACTCTCCTAGCCTCTCCACTGCTAGCCTGTTCTCTCTCACACTCCTAGCCTCTCTACTGCTAGCCTGTTCTCTCACTCTCCTTAGCCTCTCCACTGCTAGCCTGTTCTCTCTCACGCTCCTAGCCTCTCCACTGCTGCCCTGTTCTCTCTCTCCAAGCCTCTCCACTGCTAGCCTGTTCTCTCACTCTCCTAGCCTCTCCACTGCTAGCCTGTTCTCTCACCCTCTCCTAGCCTCTCCACTGCTAGCCTGTTTTCTCACCCTCTCCTAGCCTCTCCACTGCTAGCCTGTTCTCTCTCACTCTCCTAGCCTCTCCACTGCTCGCCTGTTCTCTCTCTCTCTCCTAGCCTCTCCACTGCTAGCCTGTTCTCTCTCACGCTCCTAGCCTCTCCACTGCTAGCCTGTTCTCTCACCCTCCTGGCCTCTCCACTGCTAGCCTGTTCTCTCACGCTCCTAGCCTCTCCACTGCTAGCTTGTTCTCTCTCTCCTAGCCTCTCCACTGCTAGCCTGTTCTCTCACGCTCCTAGCCTCTCCACTGCTAGCCTGTTCTCTCACCCTCCTAGCCTCTCCACTGCTAGCCTGTTCTCTCACTCTCCTAGCCTCTCCACTGCTAGCCTGTTCTCTCACTCTCCTAGCCTCTCCACTGCTAGCCTGTTCTCTCACGCTCCTAGCCTCTCCACTGCTAGCCTGTTCTCTCACCCTCCTAGCCTCTCCACTGCTAGCCTGTTCTCTCTCACTCTCCTAGCCTCTCCACTGCTAGCCTGTTCTCTCACCCTCCTAGCCTCTCCACTGCTAGCCTGTTCTCTCTCACTCTCCTAGCCTCTCCACTGCCTGCCTGTTCTCTCTCACTCTCCTAGCCTCTCCACTGCTAGCCAGTTCTCTCACCCTCCTAGCCTCTCCACTGCTAGCCTGTTCTCTCTCTCACTCTCCTAGCCTCTCCACTGCTAGCCTGTTCTCTCTCACGCTCCTAGCCTCTCTACTGCTAGCCTGTTCTCTCACTCTCCTTAGCCTCTCCACTGCTAGCCTGTTCTCTCACGCTCCTAGCCTCTCCACTGCTGCCCTGTTCTCTCTCTCCAAGCCTCTCCACTGCTAGCCTGTTCTCTCACCCTCCTGGCCTCTCCACTACTAGCCTGTTCTCTCACGCTCCTAGCCTCTCCACTGCTAGCCTGTTCTCTCTCTCCTAGCCTCTCCACTGCTAGCCTGTTCTCTCACGCTCCTCGCCTCTCCACTGCTAGCCTGTTCTCTCACCCTCCTAGCCTCTCCACTGCTAGCCTGTTCTCTCACTCTCCTAGCCTCTCCACTGCTAGCCTGTTCTCTCACCCTCCTAGCCTCTCCACTGCTAGCCTGTTCTCTCTCACTCTCCTAGCCTCTCCACTGCCTGCCTGTTCTCTCACTCTCCTAGCCTCTCCACTGCTAGCCTGTTCTCTCTCATGCTCCTAGCCTCTCCACTGCTAGCCTGTTCTCTCACCCTCCTAGCCTCTCCACTGCTAGCCTGTTCTCTCACCCTCCTAGCCTCTCCACTGCTAGCCTGTTCTCTCTCACTCTCCTAGCCTCTCCACTGCCTGCCTGTTCTCTCTCACTCTCCTAGCCTCTCCACTGCTAGCCTGTTCTCTCTCACGCTCCTAGCCTCTCCACTGCTAGCCTGTTCTCTCACCCTCCTAGCCTCTCCACTGCTAGCCTGTTCTCTCTCACGCTCCTAGCCTCTCTACTGCTAGCCTGTTCTCTCTCACTCTCCTAGCCTCTCCACTGCTAGCCTGTTCTCTCTCATTCTCCTAGCCTCTCCACTGCTAGCCTGTTCTCTCACGTTCCTTAGCCTCTCCACTGCTAGCCTGTTCTCTCTCTCACTCTCCTAGCCTCTCCACTGCTAGCCTGTTCTCTCTCACGGTCCTAGCCTCTCCACTGCTGCCCTGTTCTCTTTCTCCAAGCCTCCACTGCTAGCCTGTTCTCTCACGTTCCTTAGCCTCTCCACTGCTAGCCTGTTCTCTCTCTCACTCTCCTAGCCTCTCCACTGCTAGCCTGTTCTCTCTCACGGTCCTAGCCTCTCCACTGCTGCCCTGTTCTCTTTCTCCAAGCCTCCACTGCTAGCCTGTTCTCTCACTCTCCTAGCCTCTCCACTGCTAGCCTGTTCTCTCACCCTCTCCTAGCCTCTCCACTGCTAGCCTGTTCTCTCACCCTCTCCTAGCCTCTCCACTGCTAGCCTGTTCTCTCTCACTCTCCTAGCCTCTCCACTGCTCGCCTGTTCTCTCTCTCTCTCCTAGCCTCTCCACTGCTAGCCTGTTCTCTCTCACGCTCCTAGCCTCTCCACTGCTAGCCTGTGCTCTCACCCTCCTGGCCTCTCCACTGCTAGCCTGTTCTCTCACGCTCCTAGCCTCTCCACTGCTAGCCTATTCTCTCTCTCCTAGCCTCTCTACTGCTAGCCTGTTCTCTCACGCTCCTAGCCACTCCACTGCTAGCCTGTTCTCTCTCTCACACTCCTTAGCCTCTCCACTGCTAGCCTGTTCTCTCTCTCACTCTCCTAGCCTCTCCACTGCTAGCCTGTTCTCTCTCTCACACTCCTTAGCCTCTCCACTGCTAGCCTGTTCTCTCTCTCACTCTCCTAGCCTCTCCACTGCTAGCCTGTTCTCTCTCACGCTCCTAGCCTCTCTACTGCTAGCCTGTTCTCTCACTCTCCTTAGCCTCTCCACTGCTAGCCTGTTCTCTCACGCTCCTAGCCTCTCCACTGCTAGCCTGTTCTCTCTCACGCTCCTAGCCTCTCCACTGCTGCCCTGTTCTCTCTCTCCAAGCCTCTCCACTGCTAGCCTGTTCTCTCACTCTCCTAGCCTCTCCACTGCTAGCCTGTTCTCTCACCCTCTCCTAGCCTCTCCACTGCTAGCCTGTTCTCTCACCCTCTCCTAGCCTCTCCACTGCTAGCCTGTTCTCTCTCCCTCTCCTAGACTCTCCACTGCTCGCCTGCTCTCTCTCTCTCCTAGCCTCTCCACTGCTAGCCTGTTCTCTCTCACGCTCCTAGCCTCTCCACTGCTAGCCTGTTCTCTCACCCTCCTGGCCTCTCCACTGCTAGCCTGTTCTCTCACCCTCCTAGCCTCTCCACTGCTAGCCTGTTCTCTCACTCTCCTAGCCTCTCCACTGCTAGCCTGTTCTCTCACCCTCCTAGCCTCTCCACTGCTAGCCTGTTCTCTCACCTTCCTAGCCTCTCCACTGCTAGCCTGTTCTCTCTCACGCTCCTAGCCTCTCTACTGCTAGCCTGTTCTCTCACGCTCCTAGCCTCTCCACTGCTGCCCTGTTCTCTCTCTCCAAGCCTCTCCACTGCTAGCTTGTTCTCTCACTCTCCTAGCCTCTCCACTGCTAGCCTGTTCTCTCACCCTCTCCTAGCCTCTCCACTGCTAGCCTGTTCTCTCACCCTCTCCTAGCCTCTCCACTGCTAGCCTGTTCTCTCTCCCTCTCCTAGCCTCTCCACTGCTCGCCTGCCCTCTCTCTCTCCTAGCCTCTCCACTGCTAGCCTGTTATCTCTCACTCTCCTAGCCTCTCCACTGCTAGCCTGTTCTCTCACCCTCCTGGCCTCTCCACTGCTAGCCTGTTCTCTCACGCTCCTAGCCTCTCCACTGCTAGCCTGTTCTCTCACCCTCCTAGCCTCTCCACTGCTAGCCTGTTCTCTCACCCTCCTAGCCTCTCCACTGCTAGCCTGTTCTCTCACTCGCCTAGCCTCTCCACTGCTAGCCTGTTCTCTCACCCTCCTAGCCTCTCCACTGCTAGCCTGTTCTCTCACCTTCCTAGCCTCTCCACTGCTAGCCTGTTCTCTCTCACGCTCCTAGCCTCTCTACTGCTAGCCTGTTCTCTCACGCTCCTAGCCTCTTCACTGCTAGCCTGTTCTCTCACTCTCCTAGCCTCTCCACTGCTAGCCTGTTCTCTCACTCTCCTAGCCTCTCCACTGCTAGCCTGTTCTCTCACTCTCCTAGCCTCTCCACTGCTAGCCTGTTCTCTCTCTCCTAGCCTCTCCACTGCTAGCCTGTTCTCTCTCACTCTCCTAGCCTCTCCACTGCTAGCCTGTTCTCTCACTCTCCTAGCCTCTCCACTGCTAGCCTGTTCTCTCACTCTCCTAGCCTCTCCACTGCTAGCCTGTTCTCTCACTCTCCTAGCCTCTCCACTGCTAGCCTGTTCTCTCTCTCCTAGCCTCTCCACTGCTAGCCTGTTCTCTCTCACTCTCCTAGCCTCTCCACTGCTAGCCTGTTCTCTCTCACTCTCCTAGCCTCTCCACTGCTAGCCTGTTCTCTCTCACTCTCCTAGCCTCTCCACTGCTAGCCTGTTCTCTCTCACGCTCCTAGCCTCTCTACTGCTAGCCTGTTCTCTCACTCTCATAGCCTCTCCACGGCTAGCCTGTTCTCTCTCACCCTCCTAGCCTCTCTACTGCTATCCTGTTCTCTCACGCTCCTAGCCTCTCCACTGCTAGCCTGTTCTCTCACGCTCCTTAGCCTCTCCACTGCTAGCCTGTTCTCTCTCTCACTCTCCTAGCCTCTCCACTGCTAGCCTGTTCTCTCTCACGCTCCTAGCCTCTCTACTGCTAGCCTGTTCTCTCACTCTCCTTAGCCTCTCCACTGCTAGCCTGTTCTCTCACGCTCCTAGCCTCTCCACTGCTGCCCTGTTCTCTATCTCCAAGCCTCTCCACTGCTAGCCTGTTCTCTCACCCTCCTGGCCTCTCCACTACTAGCCTGTTCTCTCACGCTCCTAGCCTCTCCACTGCTAGCCTGTTCTCTCTCTCCTAGCCTCTCCACTGCTAGCCTGTTCTCTCACGCTCCTCGCCTCTCCACTGCTAGCCTGTTCTCTCACCCTCCTAGCCTCTCCACTGCTAGCCTGTTCTCTCACTCTCCTAGCCTCTCCACTGCTAGCCTGTTCTCTCACCCTCCTAGCCTCTCCACTGCTAGCCTGTTCTCTCTCACTCTCCTAGCCTCTCCACTGCCTGCCTGTTCTCTCACTCTCCTAGCCTCTCCACTGCTAGCCTGTTCTCTCTCATGCTCCTAGCCTCTCCACTGCTAGCCTGTTCTCTCACCCTCCTAGCCTCTCCACTGCTAGCCTGTTCTCTCCCCCTCCTAGCCTCTCCACTGCTAGCCTGTTCTCTCTCACTCTCCTAGCCTCTCCACTGCCTGCCTGTTCTCTCTCACTCTCCTAGCCTCTCCACTGCTAGCCTGTTCTCTCTCACGCTCCTAGCCTCTCCACTGCTAGCCTGTCTCTCACCCTCCTAACCTCTCCACTGCTAGCCTGTTCTCTCCCCCTCCTAGCCTCTCCACTGCTAGCCTGTTCTCTCTCACTCTCCTAGCCTCTCCACTGCCTGCCTGTTCTCTCTCACTCTCCTAGCCTCTCCACTGCTAGCCTGTTCTCTCTCACGCTCCTAGCCTCTCCACTGCTAGCCTGTTCTCTCACCCTCCTAGCCTCTCCACTGCTAGCCTGTTCTCTCTCACGCTCCTAGCCTCTCTACTGCTAGCCTGTTCTCTCACGCTCCTAGCCTCTCCACTGCTAGCCTGTTCTCTCACTCTCCTAGCCTCTCCACTGCTAGCCTGTTCTCTCACTCTCCTAGCCTCCACTGCTAGTCTGTTCTCTCTCTCCTAGCCTCTCCACTGCTAGCCTGTTCTCTCTCACGCTCCTAGCCTCTCTACTGCTAGCCTGTTCTCTCACTCTCCTTAGCCTCTCCACTGCTAGCCTGTTCTCTCACGCTCCTAGCCTCTCCACTGCTGCCCTGTTCTCTATCTCCAAGCCTCTCCACTGCTAGCCTGTTCTCTCACCCTCCTGGCCTCTCCACTACTAGCCTGTTCTCTCACGCTCCTAGCCTCTCCACTGCTAGCCTGTTCTCTCTCTCCTAGCCTCTCCACTGCTAGCCTGTTCTCTCACGCTCCTCGCCTCTCCACTGCTAGCCTGTTCTCTCACCCTCCTAGCCTCTCCACTGCTAGCCTGTTCTCTCACTCTCCTAGCCTCTCCACTGCTAGCCTGTTCTCTCACCCTCCTAGCCTCTCCACTGCTAGCCTGTTCTCTCTCACTCTCCTAGCCTCTCCACTGCCTGCCTGTTCTCTCACTCTCCTAGCCTCTCCACTGCTAGCCTGTTCTCTCTCATGCTCCTAGCCTCTCCACTGCTAGCCTGTTCTCTCACCCTCCTAGCCTCTCCACTGCTAGCCTGTTCTCTCCCCCTCCTAGCCTCTCCACTGCTAGCCTGTTCTCTCTCACTCTCCTAGCCTCTCCACTGCCTGCCTGTTCTCTCTCACTCTCCTAGCCTCTCCACTGCTAGCCTGTTCTCTCTCACGCTCCTAGCCTCTCCACTGCTAGCCTGTTCTCTCACCCTCCTAGCCTCTCCACTGCTAGCCTGTTCTCTCTCACGCTCCTAGCCTCTCTACTGCTAGCCTGTTCTCTCACGCTCCTAGCCTCTCCACTGCTAGCCTGTTCTCTCACTCTCCTAGCCTCTCCACTGCTAGCCTGTTCTCTCACTCTCCTAGCCTCCACTGCTAGTCTGTTCTCTCTCTCCTAGCCTCTCCACTGCTAGCCTGTTCTCTCTCACTCTCCTAGCCTCTCCACTGCTAGCCTGTTCTCTCTCATTCTCCTAGCCTCTCCACTGCTAGCCTGTTCTCTCACGCTCCTTAGCCTCTCCACTGCTAGCCTGTTCTCTCTCTCACTCTCCTAGCCTCTCCACTGCTAGCCTGTTCTCTCTCACGGTCCTAGCCTCTCCACTGCTGCCCTGTTCTCTCTCTCCAAGCCTCTCCACTGCTAGCCTGTTCTCTCACTCTCCTAGCCTCTCCACTGCTAGCCTGTTCTCTCACCCTCTCCTAGCCTCTCCACTGCTAGCCTGTTCTCTCACCCTCTCCTAGCCTCTCCACTGCTAGCCTGTTCTCTCTCTCTCTCCTAGCCTCTCCACTGCCTGCCTGTTCTCTCACGCTCCTAGCCTCTCCACTGCTAGCCTATTCTCTCTCTCCTAGCCTCTCTACTGCTAGCCTGTTCTCTCACGCTCCTAGCCACTCCACTGCTAGCCTATTCTCTCACCCTCCTTAGCCTCTCCACTGCTAGCCTGTTCTCTCTCACTCTCCTAGCCTCTCCACTGCTAGCCTGTTCTCTCACACTCCTTAGCCTCCACTGCTAGCCTGTTCTCTCTCTCACACTCCTTAGCCTCTCCACTGCTAGCCTGTTCTCTCTCTCACTCTCCTAGCCTCTCCACTGCTAGCCTGTTCTCTCTCACGCTCCTAGCCTCTCTACTGCTAGCCTGTTCTCTCACTCTCCTTAGCCTCTCCACTGCTAGCCTGTTCTCTCACGCTCCTAGCCTCTCCACTGCTAGCCTGTTCTCTCACACTCCTTAGCCTCCACTGCTAGCCTGTTCTCTCTCTCACACTCCTTAGCCTCTCCACTGCTAGCCTGTTCTCTCTCTCACTCTCCTAGCCTCTCCACTGCTAGCCTGTTCTCTCTCACGCTCCTAGCCTCTCTACTGCTAGCCTGTTCTCTCACTCTCCTTAGCCTCTCCACTGCTAGCCTGTTCTCTCACGCTCCTAGCCTCTCCACTGCTGCCCTGTTCTCTCTCTCCAAGCCTCTCCACTGCTAGCCTGTTCTCTCACTCTCCTAGCCTCTCCACTGCTAGCCTGTTCTCTCACCCTCTCCTAGCCTCTCCACTGCTAGCCTGTTCTCTCACCCTCTCCTAGCCTCTCCACTGCTAACCTGTTCTCTCTCCCTCTCCTAGCCTCTCCACTGCTCGCCTGCTCTCTCTCTCTCCTAGCCTCTCCACTGCTAGCCTGTTCTCTCTCACGCTCCTAGCCTCACCACTGCTAGCCTGTTCTCTCACCCTCCTAGCCTCTCCACTGCTAGCCTGTTCTCTCACGCGCCTAGCCTCTCCACTGCTAGCCTGTTCTCTCACCCTCCTAGCCTCTCCACTGCTAGCCTGTTCTCTCACCTTCCTAGCCTCTCCACTGCTAGCCTGTTCTCTCTCACGCTCCTAGCCTCTCTACTGCTAGCCTGTTCTCTCACTCTCCTTAGCCTCTCCACTGCTAGCCTGTTCTCTCACGCTCCTAGCCTCTCCACTGCTGCCCTGTTCTCTCTCTCCAAGCCTCTCCACTGCTAGCCTGTTCTCTCACCCTCCTGGCCTCTCCACTACTAGCCTGTTCTCTCACGCTCCTAGCCTCTCCACTGCTAGCCTGTTCTCTCTCTCCTAGCCTCTCCACTGCTAGCCTGTTCTCTCACGCTCCTCGCCTCTCCACTGCTAGCCTGTTCTCTCACCCTCCTAGCCTCTCCACTGCTAGCCTGTTCTCTCACTCTCCTAGCCTCTCCACTGCTAGCCTGTTCTCTCACCCTCCTAGCCTCTCCACTGCTAGCCTGTTCTCTCTCACTCTCCTAGCCTCTCCACTGCCTGCCTGTTCTCTCACTCTCCTAGCCTCTCCACTGCTAGCCTGTTCTCTCTCATGCTCCTAGCCTCTCCACTGCTAGCCTGTTCTCTCACCCTCCTAGCCTCTCCACTGCTAGCCTGTTCTCTCACCCTCCTAGCCTCTCCACTGCTAGCCTGTTCTCTCTCACTCTCCTAGCCTCTCCACTGCCTGCCTGTTCTCTCTCACTCTCCTAGCCTCTCCACTGCTAGCCTGTTCTCTCACGCTCCTAGCCTCTCCACTGCTAGCCTGTTCTCTCACCCTCCTAGCCTCTCCACTGCTAGCCTGTTCTCTCTCACTCTCCTAGCCTCTCCACTGCTAGCCTGTTCTCTCACCCTCCTAGCCTCTCCACTGCTAGCCTGTTCTCTCTCACTCTCCTAGCCTCTCCACTGCCTGCCTGTTCTCTCTCACTCTCCTAGCCTCTCCACTGCTAGCCAGTTCTCTCTCACGCTCCTAGCCTCTCCACTGCTAGCCTGTTCTCTCACGCTCCTAGCCTCTCCACTGCTAGCCTGTTCTCTCTCACGCTCCTAGCCTCTCCACTGCTGCCCTGTTCTCTCTCTCCAAGCCGCTCCACTGCTAGCCTGTTCTCTCACCCTCTCCTAGCCTCTCCACTGCTAGCTTGTTCTCTCTCACTCTCCTAGCCTCTCCACTGCTAGCCTGTTCTTTCTCACTCTTCTAGCCTCTCCACTGCTAGCCTGTTCTCTCACGCTCCTTAGCCTCTCCACTGCTAGCCTGTTCTCTCTCTCTCCTAGCCTCTCCACTGCTAGCCTGTTCTCTCTCACGCTCCTAGCCTCTCTACTGATAGCCTGTTCTCTCACTCTCCTTAGCCTCTCCACTGCTAGCCTGTTCTCTCACGCTCCTAGCCTCTCCACTGCTTGCCTGTTCTCTCTCACGCTCCTAGCCTCTCCACTGCTGCCCTGTTCTCTCTCTCCAAGCCTCTCCACTGCTAGCCTGTTCTCTCACTCTCCTAGCCTCTCTACTGCTAGCCTGTTCTCTCACCCTCTCCTAGCCTCTCCACTGCTAGCCTGTTCTCTCTCACTCTCCTAGCCTCTCCACTGCTCGCCTGTTCTCTCTCTCTCTCCTAGCCTCTCTACTGCTAGCCTGTTCTCTCTCACGCTCCTAGCCTCTCCACTGCTAGCCTGTTCTCTCACCCTCCTGGCCTCTCCACTGCTAGCCTGTTCTCACGCTCCTAGCCTCTCCACTGCTAGCCTATTCTCTCTCTCCTAGCCTCTCTACTGCTAGCCTGTTCTCTCACGCTCCTAGCCACTCCACTGCTAGCCTGTTCTCTCACCCTCCTAGCCTCTCCACTGCTTGCCTGTTGTCTCGCTCTCCTAGCCTCTCCACTGCTAGCCTGTTCTTTCACACTCCTTAGCCTCTCCACTGCTAGCCTGTTCTCTCTCTCACTCTCCTAGCCTCTCCACTGCTAGCCTGTTCTCTCTCACACTCCTAGCCTCTCTACTGCTAGCCTGTTCTCTCACTCTCCTTAGCCTCTCCACTGCTAGACTGTTCTCTCACGCTCCTAGCCTCTCCACTGCTAGCCTGTTCTCTCTCACGCTCCTAGCCTCTCCACTGCTGCCCTGTTCTCTCTCTCCAAGCCTCTCCACTGCTAGCCTGTTCTCTCACTCTCCTAGCCTCTCCACTGCTAGCCTGTTCTCTCACCCTCTCCTAGCCTCTCCACTGCTAGCCTGTTTTCTCACCCTCTCCTAGCCTCTCCACTGCTAGCCTGTTCTCTCTCACTCTCCTAGCCTCTCCACTGCTCGCCTGTTCTCTCTCTCTCTCCTAGCCTCTCCACTGCTAGCCTGTTCTCTCTCACGCTCCTAGCCTCTCCACTGCTAGCCTGTTCTCTCACCCTCCTGGCCTCTCCACTGCTAGCCTGTTCTCTCACGCTCCTAGCCTCTCCACTGCTAGCTTGTTCTCTCTCTCCTAGCCTCTCCACTGCTAGCCTGTTCTCTCACGCTCCTAGCCTCTCCACTGCTAGCCTGTTCTCTCACCCTCCTAGCCTCTCCACTGCTAGCCTGTTCTCTCACTCTCCTAGCCTCTCCACTGCTAGCCTGTTCTCTCACTCTCCTAGCCTCTCCACTGCTAGCCTGTTCTCTCACGCTCCTAGCCTCTCCACTGCTAGCCTGTTCTCTCACCCTCCTAGCCTCTCCACTGCTAGCCTGTTCTCTCTCACTCTCCTAGCCTCTCCACTGCTAGCCTGTTCTCTCACCCTCCTAGCCTCTCCACTGCTAGCCTGTTCTCTCTCACTCTCCTAGCCTCTCCACTGCCTGCCTGTTCTCTCTCACTCTCCTAGCCTCTCCACTGCTAGCCAGTTCTCTCACCCTCCTAGCCTCTCCACTGCTAGCCTGTTCTCTCTCTCACTCTCCTAGCCTCTCCACTGCTAGCCTGTTCTCTCTCACGCTCCTAGCCTCTCTACTGCTAGCCTGTTCTCTCACTCTCCTTAGCCTCTCCACTGCTAGCCTGTTCTCTCACGCTCCTAGCCTCTCCACTGCTGCCCTGTTCTCTCTCTCCAAGCCTCTCCACTGCTAGCCTGTTCTCTCACCCTCCTGGCCTCTCCACTACTAGCCTGTTCTCTCACGCTCCTAGCCTCTCCACTGCTAGCCTGTTCTCTCTCTCCTAGCCTCTCCACTGCTAGCCTGTTCTCTCACGCTCCTCGCCTCTCCACTGCTAGCCTGTTCTCTCACCCTCCTAGCCTCTCCACTGCTAGCCTGTTCTCTCACTCTCCTAGCCTCTCCACTGCTAGCCTGTTCTCTCACCCTCCTAGCCTCTCCACTGCTAGCCTGTTCTCTCTCACTCTCCTAGCCTCTCCACTGCCTGCCTGTTCTCTCACTCTCCTAGCCTCTCCACTGCTAGCCTGTTCTCTCTCATGCTCCTAGCCTCTCCACTGCTAGCCTGTTCTCTCACCCTCCTAGCCTCTCCACTGCTAGCCTGTTCTCTCACCCTCCTAGCCTCTCCACTGCTAGCCTGTTCTCTCTCACTCTCCTAGCCTCTCCACTGCCTGCCTGTTCTCTCTCACTCTCCTAGCCTCTCCACTGCTAGCCTGTTCTCTCTCACGCTCCTAGCCTCTCCACTGCTAGCCTGTTCTCTCACCCTCCTAGCCTCTCCACTGCTAGCCTGTTCTCTCTCACGCTCCTAGCCTCTCTACTGCTAGCCTGTTCTCTCTCACTCTCCTAGCCTCTCCACTGCTAGCCTGTTCTCTCTCATTCTCCTAGCCTCTCCACTGCTAGCCTGTTCTCTCACGTTCCTTAGCCTCTCCACTGCTAGCCTGTTCTCTCTCTCACTCTCCTAGCCTCTCCACTGCTAGCCTGTTCTCTCTCACGGTCCTAGCCTCTCCACTGCTGCCCTGTTCTCTTTCTCCAAGCCTCCACTGCTAGCCTGTTCTCTCACGTTCCTTAGCCTCTCCACTGCTAGCCTGTTCTCTCTCTCACTCTCCTAGCCTCTCCACTGCTAGCCTGTTCTCTCTCACGGTCCTAGCCTCTCCACTGCTGCCCTGTTCTCTTTCTCCAAGCCTCCACTGCTAGCCTGTTCTCTCACTCTCCTAGCCTCTCCACTGCTAGCCTGTTCTCTCACCCTCTCCTAGCCTCTCCACTGCTAGCCTGTTCTCTCACCCTCTCCTAGCCTCTCCACTGCTAGCCTGTTCTCTCTCACTCTCCTAGCCTCTCCACTGCTCGCCTGTTCTCTCTCTCTCTCCTAGCCTCTCCACTGCTAGCCTGTTCTCTCTCACGCTCCTAGCCTCTCCACTGCTAGCCTGTGCTCTCACCCTCCTGGCCTCTCCACTGCTAGCCTGTTCTCTCACGCTCCTAGCCTCTCCACTGCTAGCCTATTCTCTCTCTCCTAGCCTCTCTACTGCTAGCCTGTTCTCTCACGCTCCTAGCCACTCCACTGCTAGCCTGTTCTCTCTCTCACACTCCTTAGCCTCTCCACTGCTAGCCTGTTCTCTCTCTCACTCTCCTAGCCTCTCCACTGCTAGCCTGTTCTCTCTCTCACACTCCTTAGCCTCTCCACTGCTAGCCTGTTCTCTCTCTCACTCTCCTAGCCTCTCCACTGCTAGCCTGTTCTCTCTCACGCTCCTAGCCTCTCTACTGCTAGCCTGTTCTCTCACTCTCCTTAGCCTCTCCACTGCTAGCCTGTTCTCTCACGCTCCTAGCCTCTCCACTGCTAGCCTGTTCTCTCTCACGCTCCTAGCCTCTCCACTGCTGCCCTGTTCTCTCTCTCCAAGCCTCTCCACTGCTAGCCTGTTCTCTCACTCTCCTAGCCTCTCCACTGCTAGCCTGTTCTCTCACCCTCTCCTAGCCTCTCCACTGCTAGCCTGTTCTCTCACCCTCTCCTAGCCTCTCCACTGCTAGCCTGTTCTCTCTCCCTCTCCTAGACTCTCCACTGCTCGCCTGCTCTCTCTCTCTCCTAGCCTCTCCACTGCTAGCCTGTTCTCTCTCACGCTCCTAGCCTCTCCACTGCTAGCCTGTTCTCTCACCCTCCTGGCCTCTCCACTGCTAGCCTGTTCTCTCACGCTCCTAGCCTCTCCACTGCTAGCCTGTTCTCTCACCCTCCTAGCCTCTCCACTGCTAGCCTGTTCTCTCACTCTCCTAGCCTCTCCACTGCTAGCCTGTTCTCTCACCCTCCTAGCCTCTCCACTGCTAGCCTGTTCTCTCACCTTCCTAGCCTCTCCACTGCTAGCCTGTTCTCTCTCACGCTCCTAGCCTCTCTACTGCTAGCCTGTTCTCTCACGCTCCTAGCCTCTCCACTGCTGCCCTGTTCTCTCTCTCCAAGCCTCTCCACTGCTAGCTTGTTCTCTCACTCTCCTAGCCTCTCCACTGCTAGCCTGTTCTCTCACCCTCTCCTAGCCTCTCCACTGCTAGCCTGTTCTCTCACCCTCTCCTAGCCTCTCCACTGCTAGCCTGTTCTCTCTCCCTCTCCTAGCCTCTCCACTGCTCGCCTGCCCTCTCTCTCTCCTAGCCTCTCCACTGCTAGCCTGTTATCTCTCACTCTCCTAGCCTCTCCACTGCTAGCCTGTTCTCTCACCCTCCTGGCCTCTCCACTGCTAGCCTGTTCTCTCACGCTCCTAGCCTCTCCACTGCTAGCCTGTTCTCTCACCCTCCTAGCCTCTCCACTGCTAGCCTGTTCTCTCACCCTCCTAGCCTCTCCACTGCTAGCCTGTTCTCTCACTCTCCTAGCCTCTCCACTGCTAGCCTGTTCTCTCACCCTCCTAGCCTCTCCACTGCTAGCCTGTTCTCTCACCTTCCTAGCCTCTCCACTGCTAGCCTGTTCTCTCTCACGCTCCTAGCCTCTCTACTGCTAGCCTGTTCTCTCACGCTCCTAGCCTCTTCACTGCTAGCCTGTTCTCTCACTCTCCTAGCCTCTCCACTGCTAGCCTGTTCTCTCACTCTCCTAGCCTCTCCACTGCTAGCCTGTTCTCTCACTCTCCTAGCCTCTCCACTGCTAGCCTGTTCTCTCTCTCCTAGCCTCTCCACTGCTAGCCTGTTCTCTCTCACTCTCCTAGCCTCTCCACTGCTAGCCTGTTCTCTCACTCTCCTAGCCTCTCCACTGCTAGCCTGTTCTCTCACTCTCCTAGCCTCTCCACTGCTAGCCTGTTCTCTCACTCTCCTAGCCTCTCCACTGCTAGCCTGTTCTCTCACTCTCCTAGCCTCTCCACTGCTAGCCTGTTCTCTCACTCTCCTAGCCTCTCCACTGCTAGCCTGTTCTCTCACTCTCCTAGCCTCTCCACTGCTAGCCTGTTCTCTCTCTCCTAGCCTCTCCACTGCTAGCCTGTTCTCTCTCACTCTCCTAGCCTCTCCACTGCTAGCCTGTTCTCTCTCACTCTCCTAGCCTCTCCACTGCTAGCCTGTTCTCTCTCACTCTCCTAGCCTCTCCACTGCTAGCCTGTTCTCTCTCACGCTCCTAGCCTCTCTACTGCTAGCCTGTTCTCTCACTCTCATAGCCTCTCCACGGCTAGCCTGTTCTCTCTCACCCTCCTAGCCTCTCTACTGCTATCCTGTTCTCTCACGCTCCTAGCCTCTCCACTGCTAGCCTGTTCTCTCACGCTCCTTAGCCTCTCCACTGCTAGCCTGTTCTCTCTCTCACTCTCCTAGCCTCTCCACTGCTAGCCTGTTCTCTCTCACGCTCCTAGCCTCTCTACTGCTAGCCTGTTCTCTCACTCTCCTTAGCCTCTCCACTGCTAGCCTGTTCTCTCACGCTCCTAGCCTCTCCACTGCTGCCCTGTTCTCTATCTCCAAGCCTCTCCACTGCTAGCCTGTTCTCTCACCCTCCTGGCCTCTCCACTACTAGCCTGTTCTCTCACGCTCCTAGCCTCTCCACTGCTAGCCTGTTCTCTCTCTCCTAGCCTCTCCACTGCTAGCCTGTTCTCTCACGCTCCTCGCCTCTCCACTGCTAGCCTGTTCTCTCACCCTCCTAGCCTCTCCACTGCTAGCCTGTTCTCTCACTCTCCTAGCCTCTCCACTGCTAGCCTGTTCTCTCACCCTCCTAGCCTCTCCACTGCTAGCCTGTTCTCTCTCACTCTCCTAGCCTCTCCACTGCCTGCCTGTTCTCTCACTCTCCTAGCCTCTCCACTGCTAGCCTGTTCTCTCTCATGCTCCTAGCCTCTCCACTGCTAGCCTGTTCTCTCACCCTCCTAGCCTCTCCACTGCTAGCCTGTTCTCTCCCCCTCCTAGCCTCTCCACTGCTAGCCTGTTCTCTCTCACTCTCCTAGCCTCTCCACTGCCTGCCTGTTCTCTCTCACTCTCCTAGCCTCTCCACTGCTAGCCTGTTCTCTCTCACGCTCCTAGCCTCTCCACTGCTAGCCTGTTCTCTCACCCTCCTAACCTCTCCACTGCTAGCCTGTTCTCTCCCCCTCCTAGCCTCTCCACTGCTAGCCTGTTCTCTCTCACTCTCCTAGCCTCTCCACTGCCTGCCTGTTCTCTCTCACTCTCCTAGCCTCTCCACTGCTAGCCTGTTCTCTCTCACGCTCCTAGCCTCTCCACTGCTAGCCTGTTCTCTCACCCTCCTAGCCTCTCCACTGCTAGCCTGTTCTCTCTCACGCTCCTAGCCTCTCTACTGCTAGCCTGTTCTCTCACGTTCCTAGCCTCTCCACTGCTAGCCTGTTCTCTCACTCTCCTAGCCTCTCCACTGCTAGCCTGTTCTCTCACTCTCCTAGCCTCCACTGCTAGTCTGTTCTCTCTCTCCTAGCCTCTCCACTGCTAGCCTGTTCTCTCTCACGCTCCTAGCCTCTCTACTGCTAGCCTGTTCTCTCACTCTCCTTAGCCTCTCCACTGCTAGCCTGTTCTCTCACGCTCCTAGCCTCTCCACTGCTGCCCTGTTCTCTATCTCCAAGCCTCTCCACTGCTAGCCTGTTCTCTCACCCTCCTGGCCTCTCCACTACTAGCCTGTTCTCTCACGCTCCTAGCCTCTCCACTGCTAGCCTGTTCTCTCTCTCCTAGCCTCTCCACTGCTAGCCTGTTCTCTCACGCTCCTCGCCTCTCCACTGCTAGCCTGTTCTCTCACCCTCCTAGCCTCTCCACTGCTAGCCTGTTCTCTCACTCTCCTAGCCTCTCCACTGCTAGCCTGTTCTCTCACCCTCCTAGCCTCTCCACTGCTAGCCTGTTCTCTCTCACTCTCCTAGCCTCTCCACTGCCTGCCTGTTCTCTCACTCTCCTAGCCTCTCCACTGCTAGCCTGTTCTCTCTCATGCTCCTAGCCTCTCCACTGCTAGCCTGTTCTCTCACCCTCCTAGCCTCTCCACTGCTAGCCTGTTCTCTCCCCCTCCTAGCCTCTCCACTGCTAGCCTGTTCTCTCTCACTCTCCTAGCCTCTCCACTGCCTGCCTGTTCTCTCTCACTCTCCTAGCCTCTCCACTGCTAGCCTGTTCTCTCTCACGCTCCTAGCCTCTCCACTGCTAGCCTGTTCTCTCACCCTCCTAGCCTCTCCACTGCTAGCCTGTTCTCTCTCACGCTCCTAGCCTCTCTACTGCTAGCCTGTTCTCTCACGCTCCTAGCCTCTCCACTGCTAGCCTGTTCTCTCACTCTCCTAGCCTCTCCACTGCTAGCCTGTTCTCTCACTCTCCTAGCCTCCACTGCTAGTCTGTTCTCTCTCTCCTAGCCTCTCCACTGCTAGCCTGTTCTCTCTCACTCTCCTAGCCTCTCCACTGCTAGCCTGTTCTCTCTCATTCTCCTAGCCTCTCCACTGCTAGCCTGTTCTCTCACGCTCCTTAGCCTCTCCACTGCTAGCCTGTTCTCTCTCTCACTCTCCTAGCCTCTCCACTGCTAGCCTGTTCTCTCTCACGGTCCTAGCCTCTCCACTGCTGCCCTGTTCTCTCTCTCCAAGCCTCTCCACTGCTAGCCTGTTCTCTCACTCTCCTAGCCTCTCCACTGCTAGCCTGTTCTCTCACCCTCTCCTAGCCTCTCCACTGCTAGCCTGTTCTCTCACCCTCTCCTAGCCTCTCCACTGCTAGCCTGTTCTCTCTCTCTCTCCTAGCCTCTCCACTGCTAGCCTGTTCTCTCTCACGCTCCTAGCCTCTCCACTGCTAGCCTGTGCTCTCACCCTCCTGGCCTCTCCACTGCTAGCCTGTTCTCTCACGCTCCTAGCCTCTCCACTGCTAGCCTATTCTCTCTCTCCTAGCCTCTCTACTGCTAGCCTGTTCTCTCACGCTCCTAGCCACTCCACTGCTAGCCTATTCTCTCACCCTCCTTAGCCTCTCCACTGCTAGCCTGTTCTCTCTCACTCTCCTAGCCTCTCCACTGCTAGCCTGTTCTCTCACACTCCTTAGCCTCCACTGCTAGCCTGTTCTCTCTCTCACACTCCTTAGCCTCTCCACTGCTAGCCTGTTCTCTCTCTCACTCTCCTAGCCTCTCCACTGCTAGCCTGTTCTCTCTCACGCTCCTAGCCTCTCTACTGCTAGCCTGTTCTCTCACTCTCCTTAGCCTCTCCACTGCTAGCCTGTTCTCTCACGCTCCTAGCCTCTCCACTGCTAGCCTGTTCTCTCACACTCCTTAGCCTCCACTGCTAGCCTGTTCTCTCTCTCACACTCCTTAGCCTCTCCACTGCTAGCCTGTTCTCTCTCTCACTCTCCTAGCCTCTCCACTGCTAGCCTGTTCTCTCTCACGCTCCTAGCCTCTCTACTGCTAGCCTGTTCTCTCACTCTCCTTAGCCTCTCCACTGCTAGCCTGTTCTCTCACGCTCCTAGCCTCTCCACTGCTGCCCTGTTCTCTCTCTCCAAGCCTCTCCACTGCTAGCCTGTTCTCTCACTCTCCTAGCCTCTCCACTGCTAGCCTGTTCTCTCACCCTCTCCTAGCCTCTCCACTGCTAGCCTGTTCTCTCTCCCTCTCCTAGCCTCTCCACTGCTCGCCTGCTCTCTCTCTCTCCTAGCCTCTCCACTGCTAGCCTGTTCTCTCTCACGCTCCTAGCCTCACCACTGCTAGCCTGTTCTCTCACCCTCCTGGCCTCTCCACTGCTAGCCTGTTCTCTCACGCTCCTAGCCTCTCCACTGCTAGCCTGTTCTCTCACCCTCCTAGCCTCTCCACTGCTAGCCTGTTCTCTCACGCGCCTAGCCTCTCCACTGCTAGCCTGTTCTCTCACCCTCCTAGCCTCTCCACTGCTAGCCTGTTCTCTCACCTTCCTAGCCTCTCCACTGCTAGCCTGTTCTCTCTCACGCTCCTAGCCTCTCTACTGCTAGCCTGTTCTCTCACGCTCCTAGCCTCTCCACTGCTGCCCTGTTCTCTCTCTCCAAGCCTCTCCACTGGTAGCTTGTTCTCTCACTCTCCTAGCCTCTCCACTGCTAGCCTGTTCTCTCACCCTCTCCTAGCCTCTCCACTGCTAGCCTGTTCTCTCACCCTCTCCTAGCCTCTCCACTGCTAGCCTGTTCTCTCTCCCTCTCCTAGCCTCTCCACTGCTCGCCTGCTCTCTCTCTCTCCTAGCCTCTCCACTGCTAGCCTGTTATCTCTCACTCTCCTAGCCTCTCCACTGCTAGCCTGTTCTCTCACCCTCCTGGCCTCTCCACTGCTAGCCTGTTCTCTCACGCTCCTAGCCTCTCCACTGCTAGCCTGTTCTCTCACCCTCCTAGCCTCTCCACTGCTAGCCTGTTCTCTCACCCTCCTAGCCTCTCCACTGCTAGCCTGTTCTCTCACTCTCCTAGCCTCTCCACTGCTAGCCTGTTCTCTCACCCTCCTAGCCTCTCCACTGCTAGCCTGTTCTCTCACCTTCCTAGCCTCTCCACTGCTAGCCTGTTCTCTCTCACGCTCCTAGCCTCTCCACTGCTAGCCTGTTCTCTCACTCTCCTAGCCTCTCCACTGCTAGCCTGTTCTCTCACTCTCCTAGCCTCTCCACTGCTAGCCTGTTCTCTCACTCTCCTAGCCTCTCCACTGCTAGCCTGTTCTCTCTCTCCTAGCCTCTCCACTGCTAGCCTGTTATCTCTCACTCTCCTAGCCTCTCCACTGCTAGCCTGTTCTCTCACGCTCCTAGCCTCTCTACTGCTAGCCTGTTCTCTCACTCTCATAGCCTCTCCACGGCTAGCCTGTTCTCTCTCACCCTCCTAGCCTCTCTACTGCTAGCCTGTTCTCTCACACTCCTAGCCTCTCCACTGCTAGCCTGTTCTCTCACGCTCCTAGCCTCTCCACTGCTAGCCTGTTCTCTCTCTCCTAGCCTCTCCACTGCTAGCCTGTTCTCTCACGCTCCTAGCCTCTCCACTGCTAGCCTGTTCTCTCACCCTCCTAGCCTCTCCACTGCTAGCCTGTTCTCTCTCACTCTCCTAGCCTCTCCACTGCCTGCCTGTTCTCTCTCACTCTCCTAGCCTCTCCACTGCCTGCCTGTTCTCTCTCACTCTCCTAGCCTCTCCACTGCTAGCCTGTTCTCTCTCACGCTCCTAGCCTCTCCACTGCTAGCCTGTTCTCTCTCTCCTAGCCTCTCCACTGCTAGCCTGTTCTCTCACGCTCCTAGCCTCTCCACTGCTAGCCTGTTCTCTCACTCTCCTAGCCTCTCCACTGCTAGCCTGTTCTCTCACTCTCCTAGCCTCTCCACTGCTAGCCTGTTCTCTCTCATGCTCCTAGCCTCTCCACTGCTAGCCTGTTCTCTCACCCTCCTAGCCTCTCCACTGCTAGCCTGTTCTCTCACCCTCCTAGCCTCTCCACTGCTAGCCTGTTCTCTCCCCCTCCTAGCCTCTCCACTGCTAGCCTGTTCTCTCTCACTCTCCTAGCCTCTCCACTGCCTGCCTGTTCTCTCTCACTCTCCTAGCCTCTCCACTGCTAGCCTGTTCTCTCTCACGCTCCTAGCCTCTCCACTGCTAGCCTGTTCTCTCACCCTCCTAGCCTCTCCACTGCTAGCCTGTTCTCTCTCACGCTCCTAGCCTCTCTACTGCTAGCCTGTTCTCTCACGCTCCTAGCCTCTCCACTGCTAGCCTGTTCTCTCACTCTCCTAGCCTCTCCACTGCTAGCCTGTTCTCTCACTCTCCTAGCCTCCACTGCTAGTCTGTTCTCTCTCTCCTAGCCTCTCGACTGCTAGCCTGTTCTCTCTCACGCTCCTAGCCTCTCTACTGCTAGCCTGTTCTCTCACCCTCCTGGCCTCTCCACTACTAGCCTGTTCTCTCACGCTCCTAGCCTCTCCACTGCTAGCCTGTTCTCTCTCTCCTAGCCTCTCCACTGCTAGCCTGTTCTCTCACCCTCCTGGCCTCTCCACTACTAGCCTGTTCTCTCACGCTCCTAGCCTCTCCACTGCTAGCCTGTTCTCTCTCTCCTAGCCTCTCCACTGCTAGCCTGTTCTCTCACGCTCCTCGCCTCTCCACTGCTAGCCTGTTCTCTCACCCTCCTAGCCTCTCCACTGCTAGCCTGTTCTCTCACTCTCCTAGCCTCTCCACTGCTAGCCTGTTCTCTCACCCTCCTAGCCTCTCCACTGCTAGCCTGTTCTCTCTCACTCTCCTAGCCTCTCCACTGCCTGCCTGTTCTCTCACTCTCCTAGCCTCTCCACTGCTAGCCTGTTCTCTCTCATGCTCCTAGCCTCTCCACTGCTAGCCTGTTCTCTCACCCTCCTAGCCTCTCCACTGCTAGCCTGTTCTCTCCCCCTCCTAGCCTCTCCACTGCTAGCCTGTTCTCTCTCACTCTCCTAGCCTCTCCACTGCCTGCCTGTTCTCTCTCACTCTCCTAGCCTCTCCACTGCTAGCCTGTTCTCTCTCACGCTCCTAGCCTCTCCACTGCTAGCCTGTTCTCTCACCCTCCTAGCCTCTCCACTGCTAGCCTGTTCTCTCTCACGCTCCTAGCCTCTCTACTGCTAGCCTGTTCTCTCACGCTCCTAGCCTCTCCACTGCTAGCCTGTTCTCTCACTCTCCTAGCCTCTCCACTGCTAGCCTGTTCTCTCACTCTCCTAGCCTCCACTGCTAGTCTGTTCTCTCTCTCCTAGCCTCTCCACTGCTAGCCTGTTCTCTCTCACTCTCCTAGCCTCTCCACTGCTAGCCTGTTCTCTCTCATTCTCCTAGCCTCTCCACTGCTAGCCTGTTCTCTCACGCTCCTTAGCCTCTCCACTGCTAGCCTGTTCTCTCTCTCACTCTCCTAGCCTCTCCACTGCTAGCCTGTTCTCTCTCACGGTCCTAGCCTCTCCACTGCTGCCCTGTTCTCTCTCTCCAAGCCTCTCCACTGCTAGCCTGTTCTCTCACTCTCCTAGCCTCTCCACTGCTAGCCTGTTCTCTCACCCTCTCCTAGCCTCTCCACTGCTAGCCTGTTCTCTCACCCTCTCCTAGCCTCTCCACTGCTAGCCTGTTCTCTCTCTCTCTCTCTCCTAGCCTCTCCACTGCTAGCCTGTTCTCTCTCACGCTCCTAGCCTCTCCACTGCTAGCCTGTGCTCTCACCCTCCTGGCCTCTCCACTGCTAGCCTGTTCTCTCACGCTCCTAGCCTCTCCACTGCTAGCCTATTCTCTCTCTCCTAGCCTCTCTACTGCTAGCCTGTTCTCTCACGCTCCTAGCCACTCCACTGCTAGCCTATTCTCTCACCCTCCTTAGCCTCTCCACTGCTAGCCTGTTCTCTCTCACTCTCCTAGCCTCTCCACTGCTAGCCTGTTCTCTCACACTCCTTAGCCTCCACTGCTAGCCTGTTCTCTCTCTCACACTCCTTAGCCTCTCCACTGCTAGCCTGTTCTCTCTCTCACTCTCCTAGCCTCTCCACTGCTAGCCTGTTCTCTCTCACGCTCCTAGCCTCTCTACTGCTAGCCTGTTCTCTCACTCTCCTTAGCCTCTCCACTGCTAGCCTGTTCTCTCACGCTCCTAGCCTCTCCACTGCTAGCCTGTTCTCTCACACTCCTTAGCCTCCACTGCTAGCCTGTTCTCTCTCTCACACTCCTTAGCCTCTCCACTGCTAGCCTGTTCTCTCTCTCACTCTCCTAGCCTCTCCACTGCTAGCCTGTTCTCTCTCACGCTCCTAGCCTCTCTACTGCTAGCCTGTTCTCTCACTCTCCTTAGCCTCTCCACTGCTAGCCTGTTCTCTCACGCTCCTAGCCTCTCCACTGCTGCCCTGTTCTCTCTCTCCAAGCCTCTCCACTGCTAGCCTGTTCTCTCACTCTCCTAGCCTCTCCACTGCTAGCCTGTTCTCTCACCCTCTCCTAGCCTCTCCACTGCTAGCCTGTTCTCTCACCCTCTCCTAGCCTCTCCACTGCTAGCCTGTTCTCTCTCCCTCTCCTAGCCTCTCCACTGCTCGCCTGCTCTCTCTCTCTCCTAGCCTCTCCACTGCTAGCCTGTTCTCTCTCACGCTCCTAGCCTCACCACTGCTAGCCTGTTCTCTCACCCTCCTGGCCTCTCCACTGCTAGCCTGTTCTCTCACGCTCCTAGCCTCTCCACTGCTAGCCTGTTCTCTCACCCTCCTAGCCTCTCCACTGCTAGCCTGTTCTCTCACGCGCCTAGCCTCTCCACTGCTAGCCTGTTCTCTCACCCTCCTAGCCTCTCCACTGCTAGCCTGTTCTCTCACCTTCCTAGCCTCTCCACTGCTAGCCTGTTCTCTCTCACGCTCCTAGCCTCTCTACTGCTAGCCTGTTCTCTCACGCTCCTAGACTCTCCACTGCTGCCCTGTTCTCTCTCTCCAAGCCTCTCCACTGGTAGCTTGTTCTCTCACTCTCCTAGCCTCTCCACTGCTAGCCTGTTCTCTCACCCTCTCCTAGCCTCTCCACTGCTAGCCTGTTCTCTCACCCTCTCCTAGCCTCTCCACTGCTAGCCTGTTCTCTCTCCCTCTCCTAGCCTCTCCACTGCTCGCCTGCTCTCTCTCTCTCCTAGCCTCTCCACTGCTAGCCTGTTCTCTCTCACGCTCCTAGCCTCTCTACTGCTAGCCTGTTCTCTCACGCTCCTAGCCTCTTCACTGCTAGCCTGTTCTCTCACTCTCCTAGCCTCTCCACTGCTAGCCTGTTCTCTCACTCTCCTAGCCTCTCCACTGCTAGCCTGTTCTCTCACTCTCCTAGCCTCTCCACTGCTAGCCTGTTCTCTCTCTCCTAGCCTCTCCACTGCTAGCCTGTTCTCTCTCACTCTCCTAGCCTCTCCACTGCTAGCCTGTTCTCTCACTCTCCTAGCCTCTCCACTGCTAGCCTGTTCTCTCACTCTCCTAGCCTCTCCACTGCTAGCCTGTTCTCTCACTCTCCTAGCCTCTCCACTGCTAGCCTGTTCTCTCTCTCCTAGCCTCTCCACTGCTAGCCTGTTCTCTCTCACTCTCCTAGCCTCTCCACTGCTAGCCTGTTATCTCTCACTCTCCTAGCCTCTCCACTGCTAGCCTGTTCTCTCACGCTCCTAGCCTCTCCACTGCTAGCCTGTTCTCTCTCTCCTAGCCTCTCCACTGCTAGCCTGTTCTCTCTCACTCTCCTAGCCTCTCCACTGCTAGCCTGTTATCTCTCACTCTCCTAGCCTCTCCACTGCTAGCCTGTTCTCTCACGCTCCTAGCCTCTCCACTGCTAGCCTGTTCTCTCACCCTCCTAGCCTCTCCACTGCTAGCCTGTTCTCTCACCCTCCTAGCCTCTCCACTGCTAGCCTGTTCTCTCACCCTCCTAGCCTCTCCACTGCTAGCCTGTTCTCTCACCTTCCTAGCCTCTCCACTGCTAGCCTGTTCTCTCTCACGCTCCTAGCCTCTCTACTGCTAGCCTGTTCTCTCACGCTCCTAGCCTCTCCACTGCTGCCCTGTTCTCTCTCTCCAAGCCTCTCCACTGGTAGCTTGTTCTCTCACTCTCCTAGCCTCTCCACTGCTAGCCTGTTCTCTCACCCTCTCCTAGCCTCTCCACTGCTAGCCTGTTCTCTCACCCTCTCCTAGCCTCTCCACTGCTAGCCTGTTCTCTCTCCCTCTCCTAGCCTCTCCACTGCTCGCCTGCTCTCTCTCTCTCCTAGCCTCTCCACTGCTAGCCTGTTATCTCTCACTCTCCTAGCCTCTCCACTGCTAGCCTGTTCTCTCACCCTCCTGGCCTCTCCACTGCTAGCCTGTTCTCTCACGCTCCTAGCCTCTCCACTGCTAGCCTGTTCTCTCACCCTCCTAGCCTCTCCACTGCTAGCCTGTTCTCTCACCCTCCTAGCCTCTCCACTGCTAGCCTGTTCTCTCACTCTCCTAGCCTCTCCACTGCTAGCCTGTTCTCTCACCCTCCTAGCCTCTCCACTGCTAGCCTGTTCTCTCACCTTCCTAGCCTCTCCACTGCTAGCCTGTTCTCTCTCACGCTCCTAGCCTCTCTACTGCTAGCCTGTTCTCTCACGCTCCTAGCCTCTTCACTGCTAGCCTGTTCTCTCACTCTCCTAGCCTCTCCACTGCTAGCCTGTTCTCTCACTCTCCTAGCCTCTCCACTGCTAGCCTGTTCTCTCACTCTCCTAGCCTCTCCACTGCTAGCCTGTTCTCTCACTCTCCTAGCCTCTCCACTGCTAGCCTGTTCTCTCTCTCCTAGCCTCTCCACTGCTAGCCTGTTCTCTCTCACTCTCCTAGCCTCTCCACTGCTAGCCTGTTCTCTCTCACTCTCCTAGCCTCTCCACTGCTAGCCTGTTCTCTCACTCTCCTAGCCTCTCCACTGCTAGCCTGTTCTCTCACTCTCCTAGCCTCTCCACTGCTAGCCTGTTCTCTCTCTCCTAGCCTCTCCACTGCTAGCCTGTTCTCTCTCACTCTCCTAGCCTCTCCACTGCTAGCCTGTTATCTCTCACTCTCCTAGCCTCTCCACTGCTAGCCTGTTCTCTCACGCTCCTAGCCTCTCTACTGCTAGCCTGTTCTCTCACTCTCATAGCCTCTCCACGGCTAGCCTGTTCTCTCTCACCCTCCTAGCCTCTCTACTGCTAGCCTGTTCTCTCACACTCCTAGCCTCTCCACTGCTAGCCTGTTCTCTCACGCTCCTAGCCTCTCCACTGCTAGCCTGTTCTCTCTCTCCTAGCCTCTCCACTGCTAGCCTGTTCTCTCACGCTCCTAGCCTCTCCACTGCTAGCCTGTTCTCTCACCCTCCTAGCCTCTCCACTGCTAGCCTGTTCTCTCTCACTCTCCTAGCCTCTCCACTGCCTGCCTGTTCTCTCTCACTCTCCTAGCCTCTCCACTGCTAGCCTGTTCTCTCTCACGCTCCTAGCCTCTCCACTGCTAGCCTGTTCTCTCACCCTCCTAGCCTCTCCACTGCTAGCCTGTTCTCTCTCACGCTCCTAGCCTCTCTACTGCTAGCCTGTTCCCTCACGCTCCTAGCCTCTCCACTGCTAGCCTGTTCTCTCTCACTCTCCTAGCCTCTCCACTGCTAGCCTGTTCTCTCACCCTCCTAGCCTCTCCACTGCTAGCCTGTTCTCTCTCACTTTCCTAGCCTCTCCACTGCCTGCCTGTTCTCTCTCACTCTCCTAGCCTCTCCACTGCTAGCCTGTTCTCTCACACTCCTAGCCTCTCCACTGCTAGCCTGTTCTCTCTCACGCTCCTAGCCTCTCTACTGCTAGCCTATTCTCTCACGCTCCTAGCCTCTCCACTGCTAGCCTGTTCTCTCACTCTCCTAGCCTCTCCACTGCTAGCCTATTCTCTCACGCTCCTAGCCTCTCCACTGCTAGCCTGTTCTCTCACTCTCCTAGCCTCTCCACTGCTAGCCTGTGCACTCACTCTCCTAGCCTCTCCACTGCTAGCCTGTTCTCTCTCTCCTAGCCTCTCCACTGCTAGCCTGTTCTCTCTCACTCTCCTAGCCTCTCCACTGCTAGCCTGTTCTCTCTCACGCTCCTAGCCTCTCTACTGCTAGCCTGTTCTCTCACTCTCATAGCCTCTCCACGGCTCGCCTGTTCTCTCTCACCCTCCTAGCCTCTCCACTGCTAGCCTGTTCTCTCACGCTCCTTAGCCTCTCCACTGCTAGCCTGTTCTCTCTCTCACTCTCCTAGCCTCTCCACTGCTAGCCTGTTCTCTCTCACGCTCCTAGCCTCTCTACTGCTAGCCTGTTCTCTCACTCTCCTTAGTCTCTCCACTGCTAGCCTGTTCTCTCACGCTCCTAGCCTCTCCACTGCTAGCCTGTTCTCTCTCACGCTCCTAGCCTCTCCACTGCTGCCCTGTTCTCTCTCTCCAAGCCTCTCCACTGCTAGCCTGTTCTCTCACCCTCCTGGCCTCTCCACTGCTAGCCTGTTCTCTCACGCTCCTAGCCTCTCCACTGCTAGCCTGTTCTCTCTCTCCTAGCCTCTCCACTGCTAGCCTGTTCTCTCACGCTCCTAGCCTCTCCACTGCTAGCCTGTTCTCTCACTCTCCTAGCCTCTCCACTGCTAGCCTGTTCTCTCACCCTCCTAGCCTCTCCACTGCTAGCCTGTTCTCTCACCTTCCTAGCCTCTCCACTGCTAGCCTGTTCTCTCTCACGCTCCTAGCCTCTCTACTGCTAGCCTGTTCTCTCACGCTCCTAGCCTCTTCACTGCTATCCTGTTCTCTCTCACTCTCCTAGCCTCTCCACTGCTAGCCTGTTATCTCTCACTCTCCTAGCCTCTCCACTGCTAGCCTGTTCTCTCACGCTCCTAGCCTCTCTACTGCTAGCCTGTTCTCTCACTCTCATAGCCTCTCCACGGCTAGCCTGTTCTCTCTCACCCTCCTAGCCTCTCTACTGCTAGCCTGTTCTCTCACACTCCTAGCCTCTCCACTGCTAGCCTGTTCTCTCACGCTCCTAGCCTCTCCACTGCTAGCCTGTTCTCTCTCTCCTAGCCTCTCCACTGCTAGCCTGTTCTCTCATGCTCCTAGCCTCTCCACTGCTAGCCTGTTCTCTCACCCTCCTAGCCTCTCCACTGCTAGCCTGTTCTCTCTCACTCTCCTAGCCTCTCCACTGCCTGCCTGTTCTCTCTCACTCTCCTAGCCTCTCCACTGCTAGCCTGTTCTCTCTCACGCTCCTAGCCTCTCCACTGCTAGCCTGTTCTCTCACCCTCCTAGCCTCTCCACTGCTAGCCTGTTCTCTCTCACGCTCCTAGCCTCTCTACTGCTAGCCTGTTCCCTCACGCTCCTAGCCTCTCCACTGCTAGCCTGTTCTCTCTCACTCTCCTAGCCTCTCCACTGCTAGCCTGTTCTCTCACCCTCCTAGCCTCTCCACTGCTAGCCTGTTCTCTCTCACTTTCCTAGCCTCTCCACTGCCTGCCTGTTCTCTCTCACTCTCCTAGCCTCTCCACTGCTAGCCTGTTCTCTCACGCTCCTAGCCTCTCCACTGCTAGCCTGTTCTCTCACCCTCCTAGCCTCTCCACTGCTAGCCTGTTCTCTCTCACGCTCCTAGCCTCTCTACTGCTAGCCTATTCTCTCACGCTCCTAGCCTCTCCACTGCTAGCCTGTTCTCTCACTCTCCTAGCCTCTCCACTGCTAGCCTGTGCTCTCACTCTCCTAGCCTCTCCACTGCTAGCCTGTTCTCTCTCTCCTAGCCTCTCCACTGCTAGCCTGTTCTCTCTCACTCTCCTAGCCTCTCCACTGCTAGCCTGTTCTCTCTCACTCTCCTAGCCTCTCCACTGCTAGCCTGTTCTCTCTCACTCTCCTAGCCTCTCCACTGCTAGCCTGTTCTCTCTCACGCTCCTAGCCTCTCCACTGCTAGCCTGTTCTCTCACCCTCCTAGCTTCTCCACTGCTAGCCTGTTCTCTCTCACGCTCCTAGCCTCTCTACTGCTAGCCTGTTCTCTCACGCTCCTAGCCTCTCCACTGCTAGCCTGTTCTCTCACTCTCCTAGCCTCCACTGGTAGCCTGTTCTCTCTCTCTCCTAGCCTCTCCACTGCTAGCCTGTTCTCTCTCACTCTCCTAGCCTCTCCACTGCTAGCCTGTTCTCTCTCACGCTCCTAGCCTCTCTACTGCTAGCCTGTTCTCTCACTCTCATAGCCTCTCCACGGCTAGCCTGTTCTCTCACCCTCCTAGCCTCTCTACTGCTAGCCTGTTCTCTCACGCTCCTAGCCTCTCCACTGCTAGCCTGTTCTCTCACGTTCCTTAGCCTCTCCACTGCTAGCCTGTTCTCTCTCTCACTCTCCTAGCCTCTCCACTGCTAGCCTGTTCTCTCTCACGCTCCTAGCCTCTCTACTGCTAGCCTGTTCTCTCACTCTCCTTAGCCTCTCCACTGCTAGCCTGTGCTCTCATGCTCCTAGCCTCTCCACTGCTAGCCTGTTCTCTCTCACGCTCCTAGCCTCTCCACTGCTGCCCTGTTCTCTCTCTCCAAGCCTCTCCGCTGCTAGCCTGTTCTCTCACTCTCCTAGCCTCTCCACTGCTAGCCTGTTCTCTCTCACTCTGCAAGCCTCTCCACTGCTCGCGTGTTCTCTCTCCCTCTCCTAGCCTCTCCACTGCTAGCCTGTTCTCTCACCCTCCTGGCCTCTCCACTGCTAGCCTGTTCTCTCACGCTCCTGGCCTCTCCACTGCTAGCCTGTTCTCTCACGCTCCTAGCCTCTCCACTGCTAGCCTGTTCTCTCACGCTCCTAGCCTCTCCACTGCTAGCCTGTTCTCTCACCCTCCTAGCCTCTCCACTGCTAGCCTGTTCTCTCTCACTCTCCTAGCCTCTCCACTGCTAGCCTGTTCTCTCACCCTCCTAGCCTCTCCACTGCTAGCCTGTTCTCTCTCTCTCCTAGCCTCTCCACTGCCTGCCTGTTCTCTCTCACTCTCCTAGCCTCTCCACTGCTAGCCTGTTCTCTCTCACGCTCCAAGCCTCTCCACTGCTAGCCTGTTCTCTCACCCTCCTAGCCTCTCCACTGCTAGCCTGTTCTCTCTCACGCTCCTAGCCTCTCTACTGCTAGCCTGTTCTCTCACTCTCCTAGCCTCTCCACTGCTAGCCTGTTCTCTCTCTCCTAGCCTCTCCACTGCTAGCCTGTTCTCTCTCACTCTCCTAGCCTCTCCACTGCTAGCCTGTTCTCTCTCACTCTCCTAGCCTCTCCACTGCTAGCCTGTTATCTCTCACTCTCCTAGCCTCTCCACTGCTAGCCTGTTCTCTCTCACGCTCCTAGCCTCTCTACTGCTAGCCTGTTCTCTCACTCTCATAGCCTCTCCATGGCTAGCCTGTTCTCTCTCACCCTCCTAGCCTCTCTACTGCTAGCCTGTTCTCTCACGCTCCTAGCCTCTCCACTGCTAGCCTGTTCTCTCACCCTCCTAGCCTCTCCACTGCTAGCCTGTTCTCTCACCCTCCTAGCCTCTCCACTGCTAGCCTGTTCTCTCTCACGCTCCTAGCCTCTCTACTGCTAGCCTGTTCTCTCACGCTCCTAGCCTCTCCACTGCTAGCCTGTTCTCTCACTCTCCTAGCCTCTCCACTGCTAGCCTGTTCTCTCACTCTCCTAGCCTCTCCACTGCTAGCCTGTTCTCTCTCTCCTAGCCTCTCCACTGCTAGCCTGTTCTCTCTCACTCTCCTAGCCTCTCCACTGCTAGCCTGTTCTCTCTCACTCTCCTAGCCTCTCCACTGCTAGCCTGTTCTCTCTCACGCTCCTAGCCTCTCTACTGCTAGCCTGTTCTCTCACTCTCAGCCTCTCCACGGCTAGCCTGTTCTCTCTCACGCTCCTAGCCTCTCTACTGCTAGCCTGTTCTCTCACGCTCCTAGCCTCTCCACTGCTAGCCTGTTCTCTCACGCTCCTAGCCTCTCTACTGCTAGCCTGTTCTCTCTCTCTCCTAGCCTCTCCACTGCTAGCCTGTTCTCTCTCACTCTCCTAGCCTCTCCACTGCTAGCCTGTTCTCTCTCACTCTCCTAGCCTCTCCACTGCTAGCCTGTTCTCTCTCACTCTCCTAGCCTCTCCACTGCTAGCCTGTTCTCTCACTCTCTTTTTCTTTTTTCAACGTAAAAGTTAATTTATTAAGCCACACATGCGCCGACAACGTTAACAACACCACAACGAACCTGGGGCTTAATGTAAAACAACGCGAATGTTTACGTGCCGAGGAGCGCCTATTTCCCGCCCTCCCCCGCGCGGGTGTCACGTGATCGGCGAGGGTCACGTGATCGACTCGCCATTAACCCGCCCGTCACCGCCCGCCACCATCTTGAGGCGGCCGCGCGTTCGCTGGGGGAACAAAAAAAAATCGACATCGACTTTTACAACTTCCTCGCAACTCTTCGATGAATCCGACCAGAAAACACGATGACTATATTTTAATATCATTCGTTACTTAAACAAGGCCCAGATCGCCTTTTGTCTCTCTGTGTCTGTGTCCTGTGCGTGTACAGCGTGTGTCTCTCTGTGTCCTGTGTGTGTACAGCATGTCTCTGTGTCTGTGTCCTGTGCGTGTACAGCGTGTCTCTCTGTCTGTGTCCTGTGTGTGTACAGCGTGTGTCTCTCTGTGTCTGTGTCCTGTGCGTGTACAGCGTGTGTCTCTCTGTGTCTGTATCCTGTGTGTGTACAGCGTGTCTCTCTGTGTGTCCTGTGTGTGTCTCTCTATGTCTGTGTCCTGTGTGTGTACAGCGTGTGTCTCTCTGTGTCTGTGTCCTGTGTGTGTACAGCGTGTGTCTCTCTGTGTCTGTGTCCTGTGTGTGTACAGCGTGTGTCTCTCTGTGTCTGTCCTGTGCGTGTACAGCGTGTGTCTCTCTGTGTCTGTGTCCTGTGGGTGTCCAGCGTGTGTCTCTCTGTGTCCTGTGTGTGTACAGCATGTGTCTCTCTGTTTCTGTGTCCTGTGTGTGTACAGCGTGTGTCTGTGTCCTGTGTGTGTGCAGCGTGTGTCTCTCTGTGCCCTGTGTGTGTACAGCGTGTGTCTCTCTGTGTCTGTGTCCTGTGCGTGTACAGCGTTTGTCTCTCTGTGTCTGTGTCCTGTGCGTGTACAGCGTGGGTCTCTCTGTGTCTGTGTCCTGTGTGTTTACAGCGTGTGTCTCTCTGTGTCCTGTGTGTGTACAGCATGTCTCTGTGTCTGTGTCCTGTGCGTGTACAGCGTGTCTCTCTGTCTGTGTCCTGTGTGTGTACAGCGTGTGTCTCTCTGTGTCTGTGTCCTGTGCGTGTACAGCGTGTGTCTCTGTGTCCTGTGTGTATAGCGTGTGTCTCTCTGTGTCTGTGTCCTGTGTGTGTACAGCGTGTGTCTCTCTGTGTCTGTGTCCTGTGTGTGTGTACAGCATGTGTCTCTCTGTGTACGTGTGTGTACAGCGTGTGTCTCTCTGTGTCTGTGTCCTGTGTGTGTACAGCGTGTGTCTCTCTGTGTCCTGTGTGTGTACAGCATGTGTCTCTCTGTCTGTGTCCTGTGCGTGTACAGCGTGTCTCTCTGTCTGTGTCCTGTGTGTGTACAGCGTGTGTCTCTCTGTGTCTGTGTCCTGTGCGTGTACAGCGTGTGTCTGTGTCTGTGTCCTGTGTGTGTACAGTGTGTGTCTCTCTGTGTCTGTGTCCTGTGTGTGTACAGCGTGCGTCTCTCTGTGTCTGTGTCTTGTGTGGGTACAGCGTGTGTCTCTCTGTGTGTGTACAGCGTGTCTCTCTGTGTCTGTGTCCTGTGTGTGTACAGCGTGTGTCTCTCTGTGTCATGTGTGTGAACAGCGTGTGTCTCTCTGTGTCTGTGTCCTGTGTGTGTACAGCGTGTGTCTCTCTGTGTCCTGTGTGTGTACAGTATGTGTCTCTCTGTCTGTGTCCTGTGTGTGTCCAGCGTGTCTCTCTGTGTCTGTGTCCTGTGCGTGTACCGCGTGTGTCTCTCTGTGTCCGGTGTGTGTACAGCGTGTGTCTCTGTGTCTGTGTCCTGTGTGTGTACCGCGTGTGTCTCTCTGTGTCATGTGTGTGTACAGCGTGTGTCTCTCTGTGTCTGTGTCCTGTGTGTGTACAGCACGTGTCTCTCTGTGTCTGTGTCCTGTGTGTGTACAGCGTGTGTCTCTCTGTGTCTGTCCTGTGCGTGTACATCGTGTGTCTCTCTGTGTCTGTGTCCTATGTGTGTACAGCGTGTGTCTCTCTGTGTGTCCTGTGTGTGTAGAGCGTGTCTCTCTGTGTGTCCTGTGTGTGTACAGCGTGTGTCTCTCTGTGTGTCCTGTGTGTGTACAGCGTGTGTCTCTCTGTGTCTGTGTCCTGTGTGTGTACAGCGTGTGTCTGTCTGTGTCCTGTGTGTGTACAGCGTGTCTCTCTGTCTGTGTCCTGTGTGTGTACAGAACGTGTCTCTCTGTGTCTGTGTCCTGTGTGTGTACAGCGTGTGTCTCTCTGTGTCTGTCCTGTGCGTGTACAGCGTGTGTCTCTCTGTGTCTGTCCTGTGTACAGCGTGTGTCTCTCTGTGTCTGTGTCCTGTGTGTGTACAGCGTGTGTCTCTCTGTCTCTGTGTCCTGTGTGTGTACAGCGTGTGTCTCTATGTGTCTGTGTCCTGTGTGTGTACAGCGTGTGTCTCTGTGTCTGTGTCCTGTGTGTTTACAGCGTGTGTCTCTCTGTGTGCTGTGTGTGTACAGCGTGTGTCTCTCAGTGTCTGTGTCCTGTGTGTGTGCAGCGTGTGTCTCTCTGTGTCCTGTGTGTGTACAGCATGTCTCTCTGTGTCTGTGTCCTGTGCGTGTACAGCGTGTCTCTCTGTCTGTGTCCTGTGTGTGTACAGCGTGTGTCTCTCTGTGTCTGTGTCCTGTGCGTGTACAGCGTGTGTCTCTGTGTCTGTGTCCTGTGTGTGTGCAGCGTGTGTCTCTCTGTGTCCTGTGTGTGTACAGCATGTCTCTCTGTGTCTGTGTCCTGTGCGTGTACAGCGTGTCTCTCTGTCTGTGTCCTGTGCGTGTACAGCGTGTCTCTCTGTCTGTGTCCTGTGCGTGTACAGCGTGTCTCTCTGTCTGTGTCCTGTGTGTGTACAGCGTGTGTCTCTCTGTGTCTGTGTCCTGTGTGTGTACAGTGTGTGTCTCTCTGTGTCCTGTGTGTGTACAGCGTGTGTCTCTGTGTCTGTGTCTTGTGTGGGTACAGCGTGTGTCTCTGTGTGTGTGTGTGTGTACAGCGTGTCTCTCTGTGTCTGTGTCCTGTGTGTGTACAGCGTGTGTCTCTCTGTGTCATGTGTGTGTACAGCGTGTGTCTCTCTGTGTCTGTGTCCTGTGTGTGTACAGCGTGTGTCTCTCTGTGTCCTGTGTGTGTACAGCATGTGTCTCTCTGTCTGTGTCCTGTGTGTGTCCATCGTGTCTCTCTGTGTCTGTGTCCTGTGCGTGTACCGCGTGTGTCTCTCTGTGTCCGGTGTGTGTACAGCGTGTGTCTCTGTCTGTGTCCTGTGTGTGTACAGCGTGTGTCTCTCTGTGTCTGTGTCCTGTGTGTGTACAGCACGTGTCTCTCTGTGTCTGTCCTGTGTGTGTACAGCGTGTGTCTCTCTGTGTCTGTCCTGTGCGTGTACATCGTGTGTCTCTCTGTGTCTGTGTCCTATGTGTGTACAGCGTGTGTCTCTGTGTGTCCTGTGTGTGTAGAGCGTGTCTCTCTGTGTGTCCTGTGTGTGTACAGCGTGTGTCTCTCTGTGTGTCCTGTGTGTGTACAACGTGTGTCTCTCTGTGTCTGTCCTGTGTGTGTACAACGTGTGTCTCTCTGTGTCTGTGTCCTGTGTGTGTACAGCGTGTGTCTCTCTGTGTCTGTGTCCTGTGTGTGTACAGCGTGTCTCTCTGTCTGTGTCCTGTGTGTGTACAGCACGTGTCTCTCTGTGTCTGTGTCCTGTGTGTGTACAGCGTGTGTCTCTCTGTGTCTGTCCTGTGCGTGTACAGCGTGTGTTTCTTTGTGTCTGTCCTGTGTGTGTACAGCGTGTGTCTCTCTGTGTCTGTGTCCTGTGTGTGTACAGCGTGTCTCTCTGTGTCTGTGTCCTGTGTGTGTACAGCGTGTGTCTCTATGTGTCTGTGTCCTGTGTGTGTACAGCGTGTGTCTCTCTGTGTCTGTGTCCTGTGTGTGTACAGCGTGTGTCTCTGTGTCTGTGTCCTGTGTGTTTACAGCGTGTGTCTCTCTGTGTGCTGTGTGTGTACAGCGTGTGTCTCTCTGTGTCTGTGTCCTGTGCGTGTACAGCGTGCCTCTCTGTCTGTGTCCTGTGCGTGTACAGCGTGTGTCTCTCTGTGTCTGTGTCCTGTGTGTGTACAGCGTGTCTCTCTGTGTCTGTGTCCTGTGTGTGTACAGCGTGTGTCTCTATGTGTCTGTGTCCTGTGTGTGTACAGCGTGTGTCTCTATGTGTCTGTGTCCTGTGTGTGTACAGCGTGTGTCTCTCTGTGTCTGTGTCCTGTGCGTGTACAGCGTGTGTCTCTGTGTCTGTGTCCTGTGTGTGTACAGCGTGTGTCTCTCTGTGTCTGTGTCCTGTGTGTGTACAGCGTGTGTCTCTCTGTGTCTGTGTCTTGTGTGTGTACAGCGTGTGTCTCTCTGTGTCTGTGTCCTGTGCGTGTACAGCGTGTGTCTCTCTGTGTCCTGTGCGTGTACAGCGTGTGTCTCTCTGTGTCCTGTGTGTGTACAGCGTGTGTCTCTGTGTCTGTGTCCTGTGTGTGTACAGCGTGTGTCTCTCTGTGTCTGTGTCTTGTGTGTGTACAGCGTGTGTCTCTCTGTGTCATGTGTGTGTACAGCGTGTGTCTCTCTGTGTCTGTGTCCTGTGTGTGTACAGCGTGTGTCTGTGTCTGTGTCCTGTGTGTGTACAGCACGTGTCTCTCTGTGTCTGTGTCCTGTGTGTGTACAGCGTGTGTCTCTCTGTGTGTCCTGTGTGTGTACAGCGTGTGTCTCTCTATGTCTGTGTCCTGTGTGTGTACAGCGTGTGTCTCTCTGTGTCTGTGTCCTGTGTGTGTACAGCATGTCTCTCTGTCTGTGTCCTGTGTGTACAGCACGTGTCTCTCTGTGTCTGTGTCCTGTGTGTGTACAGCGTGTGTCTCTCTGTGTCTGTGTCCTGTGGGTGTACAGCGTGTCTTTCTGTGTCTGTGTCCTGTGGGTGTACAGCGTGTGTCTTTCTGTGTCTGTCCTGTGTGTGTACAGCGTGTGTCTCTCTGTGTCCTGTGTGTGTACAGCGTGTGTCTCTCTGTTTCTGTGTCCTCTGTGTGTACAGCGTGTGTCTGTGTCCTGTGTGTGTACAGCGTGTGTCTCTCTGTGTCCTGTGTGTGTACAGCGTGTGTCTCTCTGTGTCCGTGTCCTGTGTGTGTACAGCGTGTGTCTGTCTGTGTCCTGTGTGTGTACAGCGTGTGTCTCTCTGTGTCTGTGTCCTGTGCATGTACAGCGTGTGTGTCTGTGTCCTGTGTGTGTACAGCGTGTGTCTCTCTGTGTCTGTGTCCTGTGTGTGTACAGCGTGTGTCTCTCTGTGTCATGTGTGTGTACAGCGTGTGTCTCTCTGTGTCTGTGTCCTGTGTGTGTACAGCGTGTGTCTCTCTGTGTCATGTGTGTGTACAGCGTGTGTCTCTCTGTGTCTGTGTCCTGTGTGTGTACAGCACGTGTCTCTCTGTGTCCTGTGTGTGTACAGCATGTGTCTCTCTGTCTGTGTCCTGTGCGTGTACAGCGTGTCTCTCTGTCTGTGTCCTGTGTGTGTACAGCGTGTGTCTCTCTGTGTCTGTGTCCTGTGCGTGTACAGCGTGTGTCTATGTGTCTGTGTCCTGTGTGTGTACAGTGTGTGTCTGTCTGTGTCTGTGTCTGTGTCCTGTGTGTGTACAGCGTGCGTCTCTCTGTGTCTGTGACTTGTGTGGGTACAGCGTGTGTCTCTCTGTGTGTGTGTGTACAGCGTGTCTCTCTGTGTCTGTGTCCTGTGTGTGTACAGCGTGTGTCTCTCTGTGTCATGTGTGTGAACAGCGTGTGTCTCTCTGTGTCTGTGTCCTGTGTGTGTACAGCGTGTGTCTCTCTGTGTCCTGTGTGTGTACAGTATGTGTCTCTCTGTCTGTGTCCTGTGTGTGTCCAGCGTGTCTCTCTGTGTCTGTGTCCTGTGCGTGTACCGCGTGTGTCTCTCTGTGTCCAGTGTGTGTACAGCGTGTGTCTCTGTGTCTGTGTCCGGTGTGTGTACAGCGTGTGTCTCTGTGTCTGTGTCCTGTGTGTGTACAGCGTGTGTCTCTGTGTCTGTGTCCTGTGTGTGTACAGCGTGTGTCTCTCTGTGTCATGTGTGTGTACAGCGTGTGTCTCTCTGTGTCTGTGTCCTGTGTGTGTACAGCGTGTGTCTCTCTGTGTCCGTGTCCTGTGTGTGTACAGCGTGTGTCTGTCTGTGTCCTGTGTGTGTACAGCGTGTGTCTCTCTGTGTCTGTGTCCTGTGCATGTACAGCGTGTGTGTCTGTGTCCTGTGTGTGTACAGCGTGTGTCTCTCTGTGTCTGTGTCCTGTGTGTGTACAGCGTGTGTCTCTCTGTGTCATGTGTGTGTACAGCGTGTGTCTCTCTGTGTCTGTGTCCTGTGTGTGTACAGCGTGTGTCTCTCTGTGTCTGTGTCTTGTGTGTGTACAGCGTGTGTCTCTCTGTGTCTGTGTCCTGTGCGTGTACAGCGTGTGTCTCTCTGTGTCCTGTGCGTGTACAGCGTGTGTCTCTCTGTGTCCTGTGCGTGTACAGCGTGTGTCTCTCTGTGTCCTGTGTGTGTACAGCGTGTGTCTCTGTGTCTGTGTCCTGTGTGTGTACAGCGTGTGTCTCTCTGTGTCTGTGTCTTGTGTGTGTACAGCGTGTGTCTCTCTGTGTCATGTGTGTGTACAGCGTGTGTCTCTCTGTGTCTGTCCTGTGCGTGTACAGCGTGTGTCTCTCTGTGTCTGTCCTGTGTACAGCGTGTGTCTCTCTGTGTCTGTGTCCTGTGTGTGTACAGCGTGTGTCTCTCTGTCTCTGTGTCCTGTGTGTGTACAGCGTGTGTCTCTATGTGTCTGTGTCCTGTGTGTGTACAGCGTGTGTCTCTCTGTGTCTGTGTCCTGTGTGTGTACAGCGTGTGTCTCTCTGTGTCTGTGTGTGTACAGCGTGTGTCTCTCTGTGTCTGTGTCTTGTGTGTGTACAGCGTGTGTCTCTCTGTGTCTGTGTCCTGTGTGTGTACAGCGTGTCTCTGTGTCTGTGTCCTGTGTGTGTACAGCACCTGTCTCTCTGTGTCTGTGTCCTGTGTGTGTACAGCGTGTGTCTCTCTGTGTGTCCTGTGTGTGTACAGCGTGTGTCTCTCTATGTCTGTGTCCTGTGTGTGTACAGCGTGTGTCTCTCTGTGTCTGTGTCCTGTGTGTGTACAGCATGTCTCTCTGTCTGTGTCCTGTGTGTACAGCACGTGTCTCTCTGTGTCTGTGTCCTGTGTGTGTACAGCGTGTGTCTCTCTGTGTCTGTGTCCTGTGGGTGTACAGCGTGTGTCTTTCTGTGTCTGTGTCCTGTGGGTGTACAGCGTGTGTCTTTCTGTGTCTGTCCTGTGTGTGTACAGCGTGTGTCTCTCTGTGTCCTGTGTGTGTACAGCGTGTGTCTCTCTGTTTCTGTGTCCTCTGTGTGTACAGCGTGTGTCTGTGTCCTGCGTGTGTACAGCGTGTGTCTGTGTCCTGCGTGTGTACAGCGTGTGTCTCTCTGTGTCCTGTGTGTGTACAGCGTGTGTCTCTCTGTGTCTGTGTCCTGTGTGTGTACAGCGTGTGTCTCTCTGTGTCCGTGTCCTGTGTGTGTACAGCGTGTGTCTGTCTGTGTCCTGTGTGTGTACAGCGTGTGTCTCTCTGTGTCTGTGTCCTGTGCATGTACAGCGTGTGTCTCTGTGTCTGTGTCCTGTGTGTGTACAGCGTGTGTCTCTCTGTGTCTGTGTCCTGTGTGTGTACAGCGTGTGTCTCTCTGTGTCTGTGTCTTGTGTGTGTACAGCGTGTGTCTCTCTGTGTGTGTATGTGTGTGTACAGCGTGTGTCTCTCTGTGTCTGTGTCCTGTGCGTGTACCGCGTGTGTCTCTCTGTGTCCGGTGTGTGTACAGCGTGTGTCTCTGTGTCTGTGTCCTGTGTGTGTACAGCGTGTGTCTCTCTGTGTCATGTGTGTGTACAGCGTGTGTCTCTCTGTGTCTGTGTCCTGTGTGTGTACAGCGTGTGTCTCTGTGTCTGTCCTGTGCGTGTACAGCGTGTGTCTCTCTGTGTCTGTGTCCTATGTGTGTACAGCGTGTGTCTCTCTGTGTGTCCTGTGTGTGTAGAGCGTGTCTCTCTGTGTGTCCTGTGTGTGTACAGCGTGTGCCTCTCTGTGTGTCCTGTGTGTGTACAGCGTGTGCCTCTCTGTGTGTCCTGTGTGTGTACAGCGTGTGTCTCTCTGTGTCTGTGTCCTGTGTGTGTACAGCGTGTGTCTCTCTGTGTCTGTGTCCTGTGTGTGTACAGCGTGTCTCTCTGTCTGTGTCCTGTGGGTGTACAGCACGTGTCTCTCTGTGTCTGTGTCCTGTGTGTGTACAGCGTGTGTCTCTCTGTGTCTGTCCTGTGCGTGTACAGCGTGTGTCCCTCTGTGTCTGTCCTGTGTGTGTACAGCGTGTGTCTCTCTGTGTCCTGTGTGTGTACAGCGTGTGTCTCTCTGTTTCTGTGTCCTGTGTGTGTACAGCGTGTGTCTGTGTCCTGTGTGTGTACAGCGTGTGTCTCGCTGTGTCCTGTGTGTGTACAGCGTGTCTCTCTGTGTCCTGTGTGTGTACAGCGTGTGTCTCTCTGTGTCTGTGTCCTGTGCGTGTACAGCGTTTGTCTCTCTGTGTCTGTGTCCTGTGCGTGTACAGCGTGTGTCTCTGTGTCTGTGTCCTGTGTGTGTACAGCATGTGTCTCTGTGTCCTGTGTGTGTACAGCGTGTCTCTCTGTGTCTGTGTCCTGTGTGTGTACAGCGTGTGTCTCTGTGTCTGTCCTGTGCGTGTACAGCGTGTGTCTCTCTGTGTCTGTGTCCTATGTGTGTACAGCGTGTGTCTCTCTGTGTCCTGTGTGTGTAGAGCGTGTCTCTGTGTGTCCTGTGTGTGAACAGCGTGTGTCTCTCTGTGTGTCCTGTGTGTGTACAGCATGTGTCTCTCTGTGTCTGTGTCCTGTGTGTGTACAGCGTGTGTCTCTCTGTGTCTGTGTCCTGTGTGTGTACAGCGTGTCTCTCTGTCTGTGTCCTGTGTGTGTACAGCGTGTGTCTCTATGTGTCTGTGTCCTGTGTGTGTACAGCGTGTGTCTCTCTGTGTCTGTGTCCTGTGTGTGTACAGCGTGTGTCTCTGTGTCTGTGTCCTGTGTGTTTACAGCGTGTGTCTCTCTGTGTGCTGTGTGTGTACAGCGTGTGTCTCTCTGTGTCTGTGTCCTGTGCGTGTACAGCGTGTCTCTCTGTCTGTGTCCTGTGCGTGTACAGCGTGTGTCTCTCTGTGTCTGTGTCCTGTGTGTGTACAGCGTGTCTCTCTGTGTCTGTGTCCTGTGTGTGTACAGCGTGTGTCTCTATGTGTCTGTGTCCTGTGTGTGTACAGCGTGTGTCTCTCTGTGTCTGTGTCCTGTGCGTGTACAGCGTGTGTCTCTGTGTCTGTGTCCTGTGTGTGTACAGCGTGTGTCTCTCTGTGTCTGTGTCCTGTGTGTGTACAGCGTGTGTCTCTCTGTGTCTGTGTCTTGTGTGTGTACAGCGTGTGTCTCTCTGTGTCTGTGTCCTGTGCGTGTACAGCGTGTGTCTCTCTGTGTCCTGTGCGTGTACAGCGTGTGTCTCTCTGTGTCCTGTGTGTGTACAGCGTGTGTCTCTGTGTCTGTGTCCTGTGTGTGTACAGCGTGTGTCTCTCTGTGTCTGTGTCTTGTGTGTGTACAGCGTGTGTCTCTCTGTGTCATGTGTGTGTACAGCGTGTGTCTCTCTGTGTCTGTGTCCTGTGTGTGTACAGCGTGTCTCTGTGTCTGTGTCCTGTGTGTGTACAGCACGTGTCTCTCTGTGTCTGTGTCCTGTGTGTGTACAGCGTGTGTCTCTCTGTGTGTCCTGTGTGTGTACAGCGTGTGTCTCTCTGTGTCTGTGTCCTGTGTGTGTACAGCATGTCTCTCTGTCTGTGTCCTGTGTGTACAGCACGTGTCTCTCTGTGTCTGTGTCCTGTGTGTGTACAGCGTGTGTCTCTCTGTGTCTGTGTCCTGTGGGTGTACAGCGTGTCTTTCTGTGTCTGTGTCCTGTGGGTGTACAGCGTGCGTCTCTCTGTGTCCTGTGTGTGTACAGCGTGTGTCTCTCTGTTTCTGTGTCCTCTGTGTGTACAGCGTGTGTCTGTGTCCTGTGTGTGTACAGCGTGTGTCTCTCTGTGTCCTGTGTGTGTACAGCGTGTGTCTCTCTGTGTCTGTGTCCTGTGTGTGTACAGCGTGTGTCTGTGTCCGTGTCCTGTGTGTGTACAGCGTGTGTCTCTCTGTGTCTGTGTCCTGTGTGTGTACAGCGTGTGTCTCTCTGTCTCTGTGTCCTGTGTGTGTACAGCGTGTGTCTCTCTGTGTCTGTGTCCTGTGTGTGTACAGCGTGTGTCTCTCTGTGTCTGTGTCTTGTGTGTGTACAGCGTGTGTCTCTCTGTGTGTGTATGTGTGTGTACAGCGTGTGTCTCTCTGTGTCTGTGTCCTGTGTGTGTACAGCGTGTGTCTCTCTGTGTCTGTGTCCTGTGCATGTACAGCGTGTGTGTCTGTGTCCTGTGTGTGTACAGCGTGTGTCTCTCTGTGTCTGTGTCCTGTGTGTGTACAGCGTGTGTCTCTCTGTGTCATGTGTGTGTACAGCGTGTGTCTCTCTGTGTCTGTGTCCTGTGTGTGTACAGCACGTGTCTCTCTGTGTCCTGTGTGTGTACAGCATGTGTCTCTCTGTCTGTGTCCTGTGCGTGTACAGCGTGTCTCTCTGTCTGTGTCCTGTGTGTGTACAGCGTGTGTCTCTCTGTGTCTGTGTCCTGTGCGTGTACAGCGTGTGTCTATGTGTCTGTGTCCTGTGTGTGTACAGTGTGTGTCTGTCTGTGTCTGTGTCTGTGTCCTGTGTGTGTACAGCGTGCGTCTCTCTGTGTCTGTGTCTTGTGTGGGTACAGCGTGTGTCTCTCTGTGTGTGTGTGTACAGCGTGTCTCTCTGTGTCTGTGTCCTGTGTGTGTACAGCGTGTGTCTCTCTGTGTCATGTGTGTGAACAGCGTGTGTCTCTCTGTGTCTGTGTCCTGTGTGTGTACAGCGTGTGTCTCTCTGTGTCCTGTGTGTGTACAGTATGTGTCTCTCTGTCTGTGTCCTGTGTGTGTCCAGCGTGTCTCTCTGTGTCTGTGTCCTGTGCGTGTACCGCGTGTGTCTCTCTGTGTCCGGTGTGTGTACAGCGTGTGTCTCTGTGTCTGTGTCCGGTGTGTGTACAGCGTGTGTCTCTGTGTCTGTGTCCTGTGTGTGTACAGCGTGTGTCTCTGTGTCTGTGTCCTGTGTGTGTACAGCGTGTGTCTCTCTGTGTCATGTGTGTGTACAGCGTGT